>NC_135988.1:16463047-16643302 GCF_053455715.1 Rhinoraja longicauda
AACTGGCCTCCACTGCCTTCTGAGGCAGAGAATTCCACACCTTCACCACCCTCTGACTGAAAAAGTTCTTCCTCATCTCCGTTCTAAATGGCCTACCCCTTATTCTCAAACTGTGGCCCCTTGTTCTGGACTCCCCTAACATTGGGAACATGTTATCTGCCTCTAATGTGTCCAATCCCCTAATTATCTTATATGTTTCAATAAGATCCCCCCTCATCCTTCTAAATTCCAGTGTATACAAGCCCAATCGCTCCAGCCTTTCAACATACGACAGTCCCGCCATTCCGGGAATTAACCTAGTGAACCTACACTGCACGCCCTCCATAGCAAGAATATCCTTCCTCAAATTTGGAGACCAAAACTGCACACAGTACTCCAGGTGCGGTCTCACCAGGGCCCGGTACAACTGTAGAAGGACCTCTTTGCTCCTATACTCAACTCCTCTTGTTACGAAGGCCAACATTCCATTGGCTTTCTTCACTGCCTGCTGTACCTGCATGCTTCCTTTCATTGACTGATGCACTAGGACACCCAGATCTCGTTGAACTCCCCCTCCTCCTAACTTGACACCATTCAGATAATAATCTGCCTTTCTATTCTTACTTCCAAAGTGAATAACCTCACACTTATCTACATTAAACTGCATCTGCCATGTATCCGCCCACTCACACAACCTGTCCAAGTCACCCTGCAGCCTTATTGCATCTTCCTCACAATTCACACTACCCCCCAACTTAGTATCATCTGCAAATTTGCTAATGGTACTTTTAATCCCTTCGTCTAAGTCATTAATGTATATCGTAAATAGCTGGGGTCCCAGCACCGAACCTTGCGGTACCCCACTGGTCACTGCCTGCCATTCCGAAAGGGACCCATTTATCCCCACTCTTTGCTTTCTGTCTGTCAACCAATTTTCTATCCATGTCAGTACCCTACCCCCAATACCATGTGCCCTAATTTTGCCCACTAATCTCCTATGTGGGACCTTGTCGAAGGCTTTCTGAAAGTCGAGGTACACCACATCCACTGACTCTCCCTTGTCAATTTTCCTAGTTACATCCTCAAAAAATTCCAGTAGATTTGTCAAGCATGATTTCCCCTTCGTAAATCCATGCTGACTCGGAATGATCCCGTTACTGCTATCCAAATGCTCAGCAATTTCGTCTTTTATAATTGACTCCAGCATCTTCCCCACCACTGATGTCAGACTAACTGGTCTATAATTACCCGTTTTCTCTCTCCCTCCTTTCTTAAAAAGTGGGATAACATTTGCTATCCTCCAATCCACAGGAACTGATCCTGAATCTATAGAACATTGAAAAATGATCTCCAATGCTTCCACTATTTCTAGAGCCACCTCCTTAAGTACTCTGGGATGCAGACCATCAGGCCCTGGGGATTTATCAGCCTTCAGTCCCATCAGTCTACCCAAAACCATTTCCTGCCTAATGTGGATTTCCTTCAGTTCCTCCATCACCCTAGGTTCTCCGGCCCCTAGAACATTTGGGAGATTGTGTGTATCTTCCTCAGTGAAGACAGATCCAAAGTAACGGTTTAACTCGTCTGCCATTTCTTTGTTCCCCATAATAAATTCCCCTGCTTCTGTCTTCAAGGGACCCACATTTGCCTTGACTATTTTTTTCCTCTTCACGTACCTAAAAAAACTTTTGCTATCCTCCTTTATATTATTGGCTAGTTTACCCTCGTACCTCATCTTTTCTCCCCGTATTGCCTTTTTAGTTAACTTTTGTTGCTCTTTAAAAGAGTCCCAATCCTCTGTCTTCCCACTCTTCTTTGCTATGTTATACTTCCTCTCCTTAATTTTTATGCTGTCCCTGACTTCCCTCGTCAGCCACAGGTGTCTCTTACTCCCCTTAGAGTCTTTCCACCTCTTTGGAATAAATTGATCCTGCAACCTCTGCATTATTCCCAGGAATACCTGCCATTGCTGTTCTACCGTCTTCCCTGCTAGGGCCTCCTTCCAATCAATTTTGGCCAGCTCCCGCCTCATGCCTCTGTAATCCCCTTTGCTATACTGTAATACCGACACTTCCGATTTTCCCTTCTGCCTTTCCATTTGCAGAGTAAAACTTATCATGTTGTGATCACTGCCTCCTAATGGCTCTTTTACCTCTAGTCCCCTTATCAGATCAGGATCATTACACAACACTAAATCCAGAATTGCCTTCTCCCTGGTAGGCTCCAGTACAAGCTGTTCTAAGAATCCATCTCGAAGGCACTCTACAAACTCTCTTTCCTGGTGTCCATTTCCAACCTGATTTTCCCAGTCTACCTGCATGTTGAAATCTCCCATAACCACAGTAGCATTACATTTTTGACACGCCAATTTTATCTCCTGATTCAACTTGCACCCTATGTCGAGGCTACTGTTTGGGGGCCTATAGATAACTCCCATTAGGGTCTTTTTACCCTTACAATTTCTCATTTCTATCCATACTGATTCAACATCTCCTGATTCTATGTCACCCCTTGCAAGGGAATGAATATCATTCCTTACCATCAGAGCAACCCCACCCCCTCTGCCCACCTGTCTGTCTTTTCTATACGTTGTGTACCCCTGGATATTCAGTTCCCAGCCCTGGTCCTCTTGTAACCATGTCTCAGTGATCCCTACAACATCATACTTGCCCATGACTAACTGAGCCTCAAGCTCATCCACTTTATTTTTTATACTACGCGCATTTAAGTACAACACTTTAACTTCTGTATTTACCTCCTCTCTCACATCGTTCACAATTGGCCCTGCCCTTAATTTCTTTTCCGCTCTAGAACTTCTGTTCCCATTCTTCCGAGAGTCTTTTGCAATATCTCCTGTATTCCCTTTTACCTCATCTTCATATTCACAATTTGTTAACCCCTCCCCCCCACTACTTAGTTTAAAGCCACAGGTGTCACACTAGCAAACCTGCCTGCCAGAATGTTTGTCCCCCTGCTGTTAAGATGCAACCCGTCCCTTTTGTACAAGTCACCCCTAGCCCAGAAGAGATCCCAGTGGTCCAGAAATCGAAATCCCTGCTCCCAGTCCTGTTGGATTCACTGCACACAATGTCTCACCAGAAACCATGTAACCAAATTGTCTTCCTCATCCAATGTCAACTTTAGTTTAGTTTATCAGTTAGAGATACAGCGTGGAAACGGCCCACCGAGTCCCCACCGACCAGTGATCCCCGCACATTAGCACTATCCAACCCACTGGGGCCAATGTTTACATTTACACCAAGCCAATTAACCTAAAAACCTTTACGTCTTTGGAGTGTGGGAGGAAACTGAAGATCTCGGAGAAAGCCCACGCAGGTCACGGGGAGAACGTACAAACTTCGTACAGACCCGTAATCAGGATCGAACCCGGGTCTCTGGCGCTGTCGGGCAGTAGGTCTACCCAGGTGCCACCCCATTGTCATCCCCATCGCTTGTACCAGCGGAGAAGGTATCGCGGCCGGGTACAGAGCCCAGCCCATCCATGATGCACCACCTCATCCCCAGTCAATCCCACCCCACTGAACGCCGGCAGGGTGGTGGGTGCGTGGAATGAGCCGCTAGAGGAGGTAGTTGACACCTGAGCTGTAGGGAAAGAACTAGGGGCCACAGTCAAGTCAAGTTTTATTTGTATAGCACATTTAAAAACATCCCACGTTGACCAAAGTGCTGTACATCAGTTCAGGTACTAAGAAACGAACATACAATAGCACACAAACATAACAGCACATACATAAACAGTTCACAGCGCCCCCTCAGAGGGCCTCAAACGCTAGGGAGTAGATATAGGTTTTGAGCCTGGACTTAAAGGAGTCGATGGAGGGAGCAGTTCTGATGGGGAGAGGGATGCTGTTCCACAGTCTCGGAGCTGCAACCGCAAAAGCGCGGTCACCCCTGAGCTTAAGCCTAGACCGCAGGATAGTCAGTAGCCCCAAGTCGGCCGACCTGAGGGACCTGGAGATAGAGTGGTGGGTTAGAAGATTTTTGATATGGGGGGGCAAGCCCGTTTAGGGCTTTGTATGTGCTCACCAACTCTTTTGGCTTGTTTTGTTTATAGCATCGTTGTGTACTAGCACAGCCACACAAGGTTCTCAATTGCTTTCCAGTACTTTGTCGTATCGTTGTGGTGGACCTGGTCAACAACAATGGTGTCGTCGGCCAACTTGAACTACGTGTTGTGTGGGAAAAGGAACTGCAGATGCTGGATTTACACCGGCAACATCACAGTCTAGTTTGGGAACAGCTCTGCCCAGGACAGGATGGCCCTGCAGAGAGTAGTGCGTTCGGCTGAACGCACCATGGGAACTACACTCGCCCCCCTGCAGGACCTATACATCAGGAGGTGCAGATCCAGAGCCAGCAACATTATGAAGACCCCTACCACCCCAGCAACGGACTGTTCCAGCTGCTACAGTCAGGCAAACACCTCCACTGTCACGCTGTAAAAACGGAGAGGATGAGACGGAGTTTCTTCCCACAGGCCATCAGGACTGTTAACTATAATAACTCCAGGGACTACATTTTCTTTTCTGTATTAACTTTAATTTATATGCTGTAATTGTAACTTTTTTTGCACAATCCGCAGGCATTGCCACTTTCATTTCACTGCACATCGTGCATTTGTATGTGACAAATAAACTTGACTTGACTTGACTTGAAGATGGACACAGAATGCTGGAGTAACTCAGCGGGGCAGGCAGCGTCTCTGGAGAGAAGGAATGGTTGAGGCCCTTCTCTGGAGAGAACGTTTCGGGTTGAGGCCCTTCTTCAGACTGAGAGTCAGGGGGAGAGGGAGGCAGAGGGAGGCAAAGGGGACAATGGTCAAGGAAAATGTAGAATGGTTCACTGTTGGCTGAGGCGAAGTGGCCATTTTGCGCAATTGATCCAGGTTTATATATATATATATATTCCTTTATTCGTCCCACACCGGGGAAATTTTGTGAGATCCTGCTACATCACTCCACAGCTGTACACCTCCCCTTCCCTCATCTACTTCCCTCTCCGGGAAAGTGGCTTGAAACCACTTCTGGGAAATGTGGCATAATTGCAGAAATGTGGCATATTGCAGAAATCTAAGAGCCATCTCTCCCCACCAGAGTGGTTACACTACTGGATCGGTCCTATGTATCGACAGACACAGGCAAATCTCACTGCTACAAAGGGGAATTTAAATTAGGAATTAAACAAAGATGGAATAAAAAGAGAGTGTGGGAAAGAATTACAGGTGCTGGTTTAAATTGAAGGTCGACACAAAATTCTGGAGTAACTCAGTGGGTCAGGCAGCATCTCTGGAGAGAAGGAATGGGTGACGCTTCAGGTCGAGACCCTTCTTCAGACTGAAGAAGAGTCTCGACCCAAAACGTCACCTATTCCTTCTCTGCAGAGACGCTGCCTGACCCACTGAGTTACCCCAGCATCTTGTGTCTACCTTCGAATAAAAAGAGAGAATCAGTACAAGACTCCTCAAAAGATTCACCTGCCAAACATACTTGGAACAGTGCAAGGCAGGAACAGGCCCTTCGGCCCACAATATCTCTACCGAACGTAATGCCACGACCAACCCCGGCCACCGTCTGTTTGTTCATCTGCCCTCTGGTCGACGTTTCAGGTCGATCAAATCCCGAACAAACAGACTTAAGAACAGTTTTTACCCCAGGGCCATACGAGAACTGAACACTACCTTTGCACTAGGCAACACCGTTAAAAAATCTTGTACTTAATATAATTGTATTTAATTGTATTTATGTATTTATTTGTTTTTGCATTTATTGCATATATGTTTGTACGCACCGTCAGGATTGGCTATTTTTTAATTTCGTTGTACTCGTTGCAATGACAATAAATGAATATTATTATTATTATTATTATTATTATTATTATTATTATTATTATTATCAGCCTGCACATATTCCATATCCCTCCATTCCAAGGCCTAGTCAGTCTCATCTGCACTCCAAACTCAGTCTTAACTATGATGGCCAAGTTAAGACTGTACATTTTTAACAACTTTGGACTTGAATATACAAAACAGTGCTGGAGACTCTTGTGTACTATCTAGGTGTAATCTACTAGTCATACACTCTCGGACTTAAGTTTGATTGTGCCTACGTACAGTAAGGTTATTACTGAACTGTATTACAAAAACAGAATTTCACTGTACTGAGGTACATGTAATAATAAAGTACCACACGTGTGTGTGTGTGTGTGCGTGTATATCAATGTGTCCACCTCTGTGTGTGTGTGTGTGTGTGTGTGCGTGCGTGCGTGCGTGCGTGCGTGTGTGTGTGTGTGTGTGTGTGTGTGTGTGTGCGTGTCTATGTGCGTGTATTCACGTATTTGTGTTCACCCGCGTGCATCTGCACATGTGTACATATATAGTACGCGGGGAAGTAAGTTGGGGAATCATAGCCATGTTCCCCTGTCTCACACGGGCACACACGGGCACACAGACATACACGCTCTGCATGGACACACACACACACATGCACACTCCCTCACACACTCACTCAGATAGTCACACACACAGACGCTGAAGAAGGGTCTCCACCCAAAACGTCACCCATTCCTTCTCTCTGGAGATGCTGCCTGACCCGCTGAGTTACTCCAGCTTATCATGTTTATCTTCGGTTAAAACCAGCATCTGCAATTCCTTCCTAAACTAAGAACTATCTTACTTGCACTCAGGATTTGGGAGTTTTGCATTAATATCGGGGCTTACTGTGTTTGTAAGAGAATAAGAAAATAACTGCAGATGCTGGTACAAATCGATTTATTCACAAAATGCTGGAGTATCTCAGCAGGTCAGGCAGCATCTCGGGAGAGAAGGAATGGGTGACGTTTCGGGTCGAGACCCTTCTTCAGACTGTTTGTAAGACAGTTCAATAATTCTTTTTGTTTCATTTTTGGAATCTTTGAGCATTGTGCTCACTGGCCTGTTCTGCTGCTGCAAGGAAGAATTTATTAAAAAAAATAGAAACATAGAAAATAGGTACATGATGAGGCCATTTGGCCCTTTGAGCCATTATCGCCATTCATTGTGATTATGCCTGATCATCCACAATCAGTAACCCGTGCCTGCCTTCTCCCCATATCCCTAGATTCCACTAGCCCCCCAGAGCTCTATCTAACTCGCTTTTAAATTCATCCAGTGAATCGGCCTCCACTGCCCTCTGTGGCAGAGAATTCCACAAATTCACAACTCTCTGGGTGAAAAAGTTTTTTCCTCACCTCAGTTTTAAATGGCCTCCCCTTTATTCTAAGACTGTGTGGCCCCTGGTTCATAGTTCTGTTGGGGGTCCATATAACATTTTAAACACTTCACTCTTGACTACACTTCCAATAATTCCCCTCTTGGCTGTGAAAACCTGGCCTCTCCTGCACTCGTAAGAACTGTACGAGAAACGGAAATGTCATCTTTCTTTAACAGATGTCATCTTTCTTTAGTGAGGCTCATCTAACTAAAGTGTATGGAACGAGGTGCCGGAGAAACATAGACAATAGGTGCAAGAGTAGACCATTCGGTCCTTCGATCCAGCACCGCCATTCAATATTATCATGGCTGATCATCCAAAATCAGTTCCCCGTTCCGGCATTTTCCCCATATCCCTTGATTCCTTAGCGCCCTACAAGCTAAATCTAACTCTTTGAGGTATTTGAGGCAGGGACTATCCCAACATTTAAGAGGCAGTTAAACAAGTGCATGGATAGGACAGGTTTGGAGGGATATGGGCCAAACGTGGGCAGGTGGGACTAGTGTAGCTGGGGCATTGTGGCCGGTGTGGGCAAGTTGGGCCGAAGGGCCTGTTTCTACACTGTGTCACTCTGTGACTCTGTGGCTCACTAACTTTCCAGTGTGGCAACCTCCGGTGTGACAGAGCGGAGAGAACATGAAAGATTAACGGCCTCAGAAGTGTCACACGGCCAGCTTATTGCGCGCTCCTGACAAAATAATCCCCCAGAAACTACTCGAGAGAGTTGGGCTTACCTTGCCAAACTTCTGCTGCTGCTGCGTGTGAAGGACACCCTGTTTTACCACTGCATCCATGCTTCATCCTCTGCCGCTCGACTGCCAACTGCAGCCAGAGAGAGTGTCGCAGCTCAGCAAGTGTGGTTTATCTCCGTCAGCTGTGTGCCCGACACACCGGGGGGGAGGGAGGACTGTCACTGAGTCAGCCTCGCCTCCACTGCACCTCCTCGCAACTCCTGCCTGCAACTCCTCCCCCCTCCCCCCGCCCACCCCAGCCCACAACCCAGACTGAACCCCCACCCCAGCTCCCCCCCTTGCTCCCACCTCCGAACCCTTCCCCCCACCCCCAGCCCACAACCCAGACTGAACCCACACCCCAGCTCCCCCCCTTGCTCCCACCTCCGAACCCTTCCCCCCCACCCCCAGACTGAACCACCCCTCTCCCACCCCAGCTCCCCCCCTTCCTCCCACCTCCAAACCCTTCCCCCAACCCCCAGACTGAACCCCTACCCTAGCTCCCCCCCCTTGCTCCCACCTCTGAACCCTTCCCCCCACCCCCAGCCTGAACCCCCCTCCCACCCCAGCTCCCCCCCATTGCCCCCACCTCCGCACTCTTCCCCCCACCCATAACCTGACCCCCCCCCTTGCACCCCAGCTCCCCCCCTTGCCTCCACCTCCAAACCCCTCCCTGCCCACCCCAGCCCAGAACCCACTGGACACCCCCCCCCTACCACCCCAGCTCCCCCCTTTGCTCCCACCTCCGAACCCTTCCCCCCCACCCCCAGCCTGAACCCCCCCCCCCTCAAACTCCTACCTGCTGCAACCCCCCGCCCACCCCCAGCCCAGAACCCAGACTGACTCCCCTCCCCCCCCCCCCACCAGCCCCACCCATCCCCCCCCCCCCCCAAATCTTTGCACATCCTCAATCCTGGACTTTCCGCTGGTCACTTGCCTTTCATGTTCCATGGTACCTTGTTGTGTTTTACGACTGTTAGCAGATCGATCTCCCTCCTGGGTTAAATAAAGTTCTATCCTAGCGTACGATATGGTATCGTACCTACACTGTAGCCCAGGAGAAGTGACCGGGTTGAGACAGCTTTAAGGGAAGGTTGGATAAACGTAGGGTGGCCAACCGTCCCGTATTAGCCGGGACATCCCGTATTTTGGGTTAAATTGGTTTGTCCCGTACGGGGACCAGCCCTTGTCCCGTATTAGTAGAGGTTGCCAACTTCCTCACTCCCAAATAAGGGACAAGGGGCGACGTCACCGCCCCCCCCCCCCCCCCGCGCCCCACGTGACCTCGCCCAGCCAGCGGCCACGTGCTCCCCCCATTGGTGGAGCGGGAGCATGTGGCCGTTGGCTGGGTGAGGTCACGTGGGGAGCGGGGGGGGGGGGGGGCGGTGACGTCACCCCTTGTCCCTTCTTTGGGAGTGAGGAAGTTGGCAACCTTAGGTAAACTTGCTTTGAGGTAGTGAGCTGTGGGTTGTACGGAAGGTGTGGTCCGTGAGGGCAGGGCACGTGTTGAGAGGAAACGCCAGCCTCATCCGCTCGAGCTGTGTAAGCTTCCTGCCCGCTGTCAATGAAGTTTAGTTTAGTTTAGTTTAGTTTGGTGTAGAGATACAGCACGGAAACACTCCTCCCACTACTCTCAGCGCTGAGGAGAGATTGCCGCTGGCACAGGCAAAGGGCAAACACTAGCCTTCGCCCGTTCTGTCTTAATGGGGGACAGACGCAAAAATCCGGAGTAGCTCAGCGGGTCAGGCAGCATCTCTGGAGAGAAGGAATGGGTGACGTTTCGGGTCGAGACCCTTCCTCAGACCGTTTTTCTCTCTTAAGGAAAATCCAAGTTCTGCCTCGATGAAGGATGAGATAGACACAAAGTGGCTGGAGTGACTCAGAGGGTCAGGCAGCGTCTCTGGAGAAAAAGGAGTAGGTGACATTTCGGCTCAGCATGGAATTGAATGAATACGCACGCTATTGTCTCATGTGACAAGGCACAGTGAAATTCTTTGCTTGCACACCCAAGGTTTACACATAGCAGCCACCTAATGGCGCTGACAATGTTACAAAGCTTCTCCTTTGTTCTCATCCCATCCATACCGCCACCTCAACCTTGCTCCAACGTCGTTAACCTTCATCAGCCTGAAGAAGGGTCTCAACCCGAAACGTCACCCATTCCGTCTCTCCAGCATTGCTGCCTGTCCAGCCGAGTTGCTCCAACTTTTTGTGTCTTCCTTCAGCTAAGTCCATCTCCACTTCACGCGGCCTCGGCAAGGCCAGCAGCATCATCAAGGACCAGTCTCACCCCTGTCACTCCCTCTTCTCCCCTCTAGATTACTGCAACTCCCTATACACTGGGATCAGCCAATCTTCCCTGTCCCGCCTGCAACTGGTCCAAAACGCCGCAGCGAGACTCCTGACGGGTACCCGTAAAAGGGACCACATCACCCCGATTCTGGCCTCTCTCCACTGGCTCCCTGTACGGTACAGAATCAACTTCAAGCTCCTCCTATTCACGTATAAAGCCCTAAATGGACATTCCCCCCCCCACATCAAAAATCTTCTAACCCCCCTCTCTAACTCCAGGTCCCTCAGGTCGGCCGACTTGGGCCTACTCACTATCCCGCGGTCTAGGCTTAAGCTCAGGGGTGACCGCGCTTTTGCGGTTGCAGCTCCTAGACTGTGGAACAGCATCCCTCTCCCCATCAGAACTGCCCCCTCCATCGACTCCTTTAAGTCCAGGCTCAAAACCTATTTCTACTCCCTAGCGTTTGAGGCCCATTGAGGAGGAGCTGTGAACTGTTTGCGTGCTACTGTATGTTTCATTTTTTTCCTTAGTACCTAATCAGATGTACAGCACTTTGGTCAACGTGGGTTGTTTTTAAATGTGCTATACAAATAAAATTGACTTGACTTGACTTGACTCTCCCAACAAACAACAGGTACAGAAGTTTGAAAACACACACCTCCCGATTCAGGGACAGTTTCTTCCCAGCTGTTATGTGGCAACTGAACCATCATTACCACCAACTAGGGAGCGGTCCTGAGCCGCAAAGTACCTCATTGGAGACTCTCGCACTATCTTTAATCGGACTTTATCTTGCACTAAACATTATTCCCTTTATCCTGTATCTGTACACAGCGAATGGATTGATTGTAATCATGTATAGAATTATTAGAACGGAGATGAGGAAAAACTTTTTCAGTCAGAGAGTTGTAAATCTGTGGAATTCTCTGCCTCAGAAGGCAGTGGAGGCCAATTCTCTGGATTCTTTCAAGGGAGAGCTAGATAGAGCTCTTAAAGAAAGCGGAGGTATTTATTCACAAAATGCTGGAGTAACTCAGCAGGTCAGGCAGCATCTCAGGAGAGAAGGAATGGGTGACGTTTCAGGTCGAGACCCTTCTTCTGAAGAAGGGTCTCGACCTGAAACGTCACCCATTCCTTCTCTCCTGAGATGCTGCCTGACCTGCTGAGTGGGTCTCGACCTGAAACGTCACCCATTCCTTCTCTCCTGAGATGCTGCCTGACCTGCTGAGTTACTCCAGCATTTTGTGAATAAATACCTTCGATTTGTACCAGCATCTGCAGTTATTTCCGTACACTTAAAGATAGCGGAGAAGGCAGGAATGGAGTACTGATCGTGAACGATCAGCCATGATCACATTGAATGGTGGTGCTGGCTCGAAGGGCTGAATGGCCTAATCCTGCACCTATTGTCTATTGCATAGTCTTTTTGCTCTTTCTAAGTAAAGCACTCCACTCCAGCCAACATCAGGGTGAACCTCTTCTGCACTAAGTCTGTGTCTGCCACATCCTTCCTGCCGTGTGCTGACCAGAACTGTACATACTACTGCAAGTGCAGCACGATCAAAACTTTGTACAGTTGCAACGTGACATGTCTCAACTGAAATTTTCGCAGGTGGAGGTTTAGACCCAGATCCATCTCAGGGTGGAAATGTCCAACACTAGAGGGCGTAGCTACAAGGTGAGAGGGGGGAGGTTTAGTGGAAATGTACGGGCCAAGTTCTCTACACAGAAGAGGGGTGGGAGCCAATGGACAATGGACAATAATGGACAATAGGTGCAGGTGGAGGCCATTCGGCCCTTCGAGCCAGCACCGCCATTCAATGTGATCATGGCTGATCATTCTCAATCAGTACCCCGTTCCTGCCTGAGACAATAGACAATAGGTGCAGGAGGAGGCCATTCGGCCCTTCGAGCCAGCACCGCCATTCAATGTGATCATGGCTGATCATTCTCAATCAGTACCCCGTTCCTGCCTTCTCCCCATACCCCCTGACTCCGCTATCCTTAAGAGCTCTATCCAGCTCTCTCTTGAATGCATTCAGAGAATTGGCCTCCACTGCCTTCTGAGGCAGAGAATTCCACAGATTCACAACTCTCTGACTGAAAAAGTTTTTCCTCATCTCAGTTCTAAATGGCCTACCCCTTATTCTTAAACTGTGGCCCCTGGTTCTGGACTCCCCCAACATTGGGAACATGTTTCCTGCCTCTAACGTGTCCAACCCCGATAAGATCTCCTCTCATCCTTCTAAATTCCAGTGTAAACAAGCCTAGTCGCTCCAGTCTTTCAACATATGACAGTCCCGTCATTCCTGGGATTAACCTGGTGAACCTACGCTGCACTCCCTCAATAGCAAGAATATCCTTCCTCAAATTTGGAGACCAAAACTGCACACAGTACTCCAGGTGCGGTCTCACTAGGGCCCTGTACAACTGCACACAGTACTCCAGGTGCGGTCTCACTAGGGCCCTGTACAACTGCACACAGTACTCCAGGTGCGGTCTCACTAGGGCCCTGTACAACTGCACACAGTACTCCAGGTGCGGTCTCACTAGGGCCCTGTACAACTGCACACAGTACTGGAGCCTGGAATGTATTGCCCGGGGTGGTGGTGGAGGCAGATGCGATAGTGGCACATGGAAGCGTAGGGAATGGAGGGATATGGATCATGTCTCAGGATAAAAGGACGTACCTTTAGAAAGGAGATGGGGAGGAATTTCTTTAGTCAGAGGGTGGTGAATCTGTGGGATTCATTGCCACAGAAGGCTGCGGAGGCTGAGTCAGTGGATATTTTTTAAAGCAGAGATAGATAGATCTATCTATCTGTCAGAGGAGATACCAAGCCAAGAGCCTGACCTCACTCTCAAACAGGCACGGAAGATGGCACTGAAAATGGAAGATATCCCAGTAAAACATTATTTTTTTTTTAAAAATTAGATTTAGAGATACAGTGCGGAAACAGGCCCTTCGGCCCACCAGGTCCGCACCGCCCAGTGATCCCCGCACATTAACACTATCCTACACCCACTAGGGACAATTTATACATTTGCCCAGCCAATTAACCTACACACCTGTACGTCTTCGGAGTGTGGGAGGAAACCGAAGATGTCGGAGAAAACCCACGCAGGTCGCGGGGAGAACGTACAAACTCCGTACAGTACAGCGCCCGTAGTCAAGATCGAACATGAGTCTCCGGTTGATTTTGCTGGGATGTTTTTTGAGCCAATCTGTAAGAGAGGAAAGGTGCTATATAAATGCACGTCTCTTGATCTCAATGGGCTGCATACCACTGCCCCCTGGAGCACAGGACTGCCATTACCGCCAGCTATGGATGAACTCTGATGTCCCAGCCCGAAATGTCACATCCATAAGCATGATGAAGAGCGTGTGTGTGGCCCACACATTGAACTGATGGCTGTGGGTGTTCGCTTATGCTGTGTGCCCTTAGAGATTCTCACACGCCACTTTGGTGGCTGTTTATGTTTAATCTTTATGTAGTTTTGTATCTTGTTGCTTTTTTGGTATGATTGTGTGGTATGTCAAATTTCACTGTACCTCGGTACACATGATAATAAAGGACCATTGGACCAATGAACCATTAAAAATGCTGGAGTAACTCAGCGAGACAGGCAGCATCTCTGGAGCGAAGGAATGGGTGATGTTTCGGATCAAGACCCTTAGAGTCACACAGTCATAGAGTCATAGATTGATACAGGCCCTTTGGCCCAACTTGCCCACACCGGCCAACATGTCCCAGCTGCACTAGTCCCACCTGCCTGTGCTTGGTCCTTATCCCTCCAAACCTGTCCTATCCATGTATCTGTCTAATTGTTTCTTAAATGTTGGGATAGTCCCAGCCTCAACTACCTCCTCTGGCAGCTTGTTCCATACACCCACCACCCTTTGTGTAAAAAAGTTACCCCTCGGACTGCTTCAGACTATTTTTCAGTCCCTTCTTCAGACTATTCATGTTCTCCAGAGATGCTGCCTTTGACCGGACTTTACTGGCTTTATCTTGCACTAAACTTGGCTAGACCTGCTCAGTGCAACTCATCCAAAATGCAGACTGAACATCCTCCTTTCCCTGTGTCCTGACCCTCAGAATTACTCCAGCATTTTGTGTCTCTTTATGATTTATTGTTTTGCTGTTTAATGGGCACTGTGTGACCGAAAATCCTCTTCCAATGGAGTGAAACAGGCAGTGAAGAAAGCCAATGGAATGTTGGCCTTCATAACAAGAGGAGTTGAGTATAGGAGCAAAGAGGTCCTTCTGCAGTTGTACAGGGCCCTAGTGAGACCGCACCTGGAGTACTGTGTGCAGTTTTGGTCTCCAAATTTGAGGAAGAATATTCTTGCTATTGAGGGCGTGCAGCGTAGGTTTACTAGGTTAATTCCCGGAATGGCGGGACTGTCATGAAAGACTGGAGCAACTAGGCTTGTATACACTGGAATTTAGAAGGATGAGAGGGGATCTTATCGAGACGTATAAGATTATTAAGGGGTTGGACATGTTAGAGGCAGGAAACATGTTCCCAATGTTGGGGGAGTCCAGAACCAGGGGCCACAGTTTAAGAATAAGGGGGAGGCCATTTAGAACAGATGAGGAAAAACTTTTTTAGTCAGAGAGTTGTGAATCTGTGGAATTCTCTGCCTCAGAGGGCAGTGGAGGCCAATTCTCTGAATACATTCAAGAGAGAGCTAGATAGAGCTCTTAAGGATAGCGGAGTCAGGGGGTATGGGGAGAAGGCAGGAACGGGGTACTGATTGAGAATGATCAGCCATGATCACATTGAATGGCGGTGCTGGCTCGAGGGGCCGAATGGCCTACTCCTGCACCTATTGTCTATTGTCTATTGAAACATGAGAACAAGATTTCCTTCTCTTTTCTCCATTTAGGATATTCTAGCAAATTCTGACATGAGTTGAACTGGAGGTACTCGAGGCTGCAGACACTAGAATTTTGATAAAAAGGCAAAGTGCTGGAGGAACTCAGTCAGTCAGGCAGCATCCGAGGAGCGAATAGTCACGGAAAAAGGAGGAGAACTTCTTCAATGTTATCTGTTCATTCCCTCTAAGGTATCACAAAATGCTGGAGTAACTCAGCGGGTCAGGCAGCATCTCAGAAGAGAAGGAATGGGTGACGTTTCGGGTTGAGACCCTTCTTCAGACTGTTCATTCCCTCTGCTGCTAGACCCGATGAGTTCCTCCAGCACTCTTGGATGAGTTGAACTGAGCAGGTCTAGCCACGTTTAGTGCAAGATAAAGCCAGTCAAGTCCTATCAAAGATAGTCCAAGGATCTCCAATGAGGTAGATAGTAGTTCAGTGGGTAAGAAGGAACTGAAGATGCTGGTTTGAACCGAAGATAGATACAAAAAGCTGGAGTAACTCAGCGGGTCAGGCAGCATCTCTGGCTAGAAGGAATGGATGGCATTTCGTGTTGAGACCCTTCTTCGGATAGTAGTTCAGGACTGCTCTCTGGTTGTGGTAGGATGATTCAGTTGCCTGATAACAGCTGGGAAGAAACTGTCCCTAAATCTGGAGGTGTGCATTCTCACACTTCTGTACATTTTGCCCGATGGGAGAGGGGAGAAGAGGGAGGAGTGGCCGGGGTGCGACTCGTCCTTGATGATGCTGCTGGCCTTGCCGAGGCAGCGTGAAGTGTAGATGGAGTCAATGGAAGGGAGGTTGGTTTGTGTGATGGTCTGGGCTGCTGGCCTTGCCGAGGCAGCGTGAGGTGTAGATGGAGTCATATCATATCATATCATATATCTACAGCCGGAAACAGGCCTTTTCGGCCCTCCAAGTCCGTGCCGCCCAGTGATCCCCGTACATTAACACTATCCTACACCCACTAGGGACAATTTTTACATTTACCCAGCCAATTAACCTACATACCTGTACGTCTTTGGAGTGTGGGAGGAAACCGAAGATCTCGGAGAAAACCCACGCAGGTCACGGGGAGAACGTACAAACTCCTTACAGTGCAGCACCCGTAGTCAGGATCGAACCTGAGTCTCCGGCGCTGCATTCGCTGTAAAGCAGCAACTCTACCGCTGCGCTACCGTGCCAATGGAAGGGAGATTGGTTTGTGTGATGGTCTGGGCTGCGTCCACAATTCTCTGCAATTTCTCGCGGGTCTCGGATGGAGCTGTTCCCATACCAAGCTGTGATGCATCCCGATAAAAATGCTTTCTATGGTGCATCTGTAGAAGTTGGTGAGAGTTGTTGGGGACATGCCGAACATCCTTGTTCTTTAGAAATTCAACCTCCTTTATTGTTATCTTTTGGTTAAATGCACTTTCTTTCAGCTCGTTAAGTGCTCTCTTTGCTTAAATTCATTCTCTTTTTCTCTCTAGCAGTAAACTTAAATCCAGGATTGCTTCATGAGCAGCAGACACGTGATGGGAACTCTTGGGCCACTGAGCGGCTTCAACCACGTGACGGGGGGGGGAGGGTGAGGTGACAGCGCCTCCCTGCGAAGAGAACCAGAGCAGCACGTCGAGGAGGGGAGCAGTGCGCATGCCCATGAAGACGGTTGCGCCGGGAACGCAGTGCCGGCGGGCGGACGGTGCGCAGGCGCGTTGCCGTGACCGGCAAGAGTAGTACGCATGCGTAGAAGCGCTGGGTGTCGAAGCGGCGGCCCCCGTCTGGGCAGTGCGCATGCGTACGGACGCGGACGAGAAGAGAAGGGCGGGAACTGCGCAGGCGCGGTACCGAGGCGAGCATGAATGGAGGAAAATGGCGGATCATGTGCAGGTAATAGTGATGGAGCTGAGAGCTTCGAGCGGGCTGCGTGAACCGCGAGGCCTGGGGGTGACGCCGGGGTGGCGCCGCGTCCGCAGTGGCCTCCTTTACCATCTGCAGGGCACGGATGTGCGGCCAGAGCGGCGGTGGTGGAGCAGCGAGGCCCGGGCACCGAGGGTTGCCAGGGGTAACGGGGCAGAGCTGGGCTGGGGATGGCTCCTGAGGCTCAGACAGCTGATGTAAATAAACACAGGCTGCATGGTGGCTGCCAGAGCTCCCTCGCCCTCTCCCCAGGCCTGTGCCCCGCTGTACCACCCACCATCTGTGGAGGGGGCGACTGTCTGGGGGGGTTCTAATTCATCCCTGGACCCTGGCCTGACTGCTGCTGTAGGCTCCGGCCACTGGCTGCTCCTCACACACTAATCCTAGCCGGCAAGCTGGGGCAGAGAATGGCCCAGTGCCCTCCAGTTGGCTGTGCAAAAGCACCCTGCCACTCGCAATTCAGCATCACTCTAAACTAACTTGTCTAGGCTTGGATAGATAGTGCAGAATACGATTCTTTTAGCACGTGTTGAGAGAAAACACTCCAACGTTGGCACGTGAAGGAGCTTCTATTAGCATTTTAGATATTTGTAGTTGCCTAGACTTTTTTTTGTGTTGGATTTTTCAGAATTTCCATTTGTGTCCTTAAGAGAAAAGTCACGGATTTCATCTGTATATGAATTGCTGATTTGTGGTAAAGTTGGAAGTTTCACATTGCTTCATTGCAGAGAATGGTCTTATAATAAATATGGCACACAGGGAACGGTAGACTTTGAAATAAATGGTTTGCACTTTTTGTACTTTACATGAAATAATAACAAAAGCTGTGTCCTGTTGGTGTATGCATCTCAAGAACCGGATTTCATGAAGGTAAAATTTATGCCACAGCCAAACCAAACCCAGGTTAACAGAACAATGGAAAGTTCTGCAGTTTGGGTATCCCACCCAACATCTGTTGACCTTGGAATGAGTGTGATGTAGATTTATTCTAATAACACCCGGACATACTTGAATTTACTGTTATATAGATGGTTGATTCAATCAAAGTTTTCAGGATATTGAAGGGCATGACATTGAGATGGAAACCACATTTCCAAACCAGTGGGCAGAGTCTAAAAATTATGGGCTGCCTTTAAGGAGCAAAGTCTGAGTCTGGATTTATTGCAACAAGTTTCATTCTTGTGAAAGTGAACAGAATGGAGGAAGCCCATTCATCCAAACTCCAGCAAAAGTTCAACCATCCCATACAACAAAGTGAGGACTTGTCCTGTTGGAATCTGGGTCCACGACTACTATTCTGTAGCACCGGAAAACTCAGTGTGTATATTTATATACATTATATACATATCATATATATATATATATATATATATATATATATATATATATATATATATATAACTGAGAGGGTGATAGGAATCTGGGGCTCTCTTTCACAAATATATAAAAGTAATTTTAGATCCATTTTTGAGGTTTCGAGTCATATACAGCATGGAAACAGGCCCTTCCGCCCAACCCGTCCATGCCGATCAGGTTGTCCTAGCTAAGCTAATTCCACATGCCTGTGTTTTCTCTATATCCCTCTAAACCTTCCTTATCCCTGTACCCATCCTCTGACAGCTTGTTCCATATAGCCACTACCCTCTAAGTGGAAAAAGGTGCCCCTCAGGTTTTTATTAAATCTTGTCCTTCTCACCTTAAATGTATGTGCTCATGTTTTTAATTCTGGTAATTTGTTAAAAGACACCTCTATAAGATCACCCCTCAGCGTCCTGCCCTCCAAGGAAAAAGTCCTAACCAGTCCAACATCTGCCTATAGATCAGACCCTAAAGTCCTGGCAACATAAATCACTGCCCTCTTTCCAGCTAAATGACACCCTTCCTACAGCGGGGTGACCAAATCTGAGCACAATACTCCAAGTGCGGCCTCACCATCATCTTGTCCAACTGTAACGTCCCATCCCAACTTCTATGCTCAGTACCCTGACTGATGAAGACCAATGTATCAAAAGCCTTTTTTGACCATCCTATCTACCCGTGACATCACTTTCAGGAAAGATGCACCTGCACTCCTAGATCCCTCGGCTCCACAACACTCCCCAGGACTCTACCATTCACTGTGAAGTCCTTCTGCCATGGTTTGACTTCTCAAAATACAAAGCCACACACGTACCTGCATTAAGCTCCCGATCATTCCTCAGCCCACTTGCCCAACTGATCAAGAAGCTACTATAATTTTTGAAAACTATCTTCACTATGTACGATACCACCCACTTTAGTGTAATCTGCAAGTTTACTAATCATGCTTTGTACATTTATATCCAAACCGTTGTGGAATTGGGGATGTTGGGAATATGAAGTTGGATCATGGCTCTGTCATGGTCTCATTGAATGGTGGAACAAACTCGAAGATTAAATAGTCGAGGCTTTTCCTCTGCCAACCTTTTCAATGGGCTTTTAGCTGATGAACTAGTTCTGAGGTATTGCAATGTGATGTGTCAGTTATTTTGCGCATTGTGAGTTTGAACAACAGTGAGATAAAAGACCAGATAATCTGGCTTGTTGATGTTGGTTTAGTGATAAATATGGCCGTGTATGGGGAAATTACTTTCCTTGCCCTGAATAGTATAACAAAATAACTGCAGATGCTGGTACAAATCGAAGGTATTTATTCACAAACTGCTGGAGTAACTCAGCAGGTCAGGCAGCATCTCTGGAGAGAAGGAATGGGTGACGTTTCGGGTCGAGACCCTTCTTCAGTGTGAAGAAGGGTCTCAACCCGAAACGTCACCCATTCCTTCTCTCCAGAGATGCTGCCTGACCTGCTGAGTTACTCCAGCAGTTTGTGAATAAATTCCTTGCCCTGAATATCACTGTGGGGCGTTTTAATACATACATGAGACCAAATGTTTTAGATCTTGCCCTAAAGACATTGCAGTGCTCCATCATTTCCAGGGCTGTAAATTTAGATAACGTGCTTAGTTTTTCTGACTCTGAGCCTATACTGGTACCGCACAATTTCTCAGAGGTGTGTAGAGAAACCGATTGACCTTTGAAAATACTTGATTTAAAGGAAATGTTGTGAAGACAATAAGTAGATCTAGTACAATTCTTTCAAAAATTCATTTGGATGTGAATTTCAGCCACGGGACTACCATGTGGAGGTGTTTCAATGTGGCTCAGATTGGTGGCAAATATCAAGGCACTGTGGTCTTGAATCTAAGATAGACACAAAATGCTGGAGTAACTCAGCGGGACAGGTAGCATCTCTGGAGGGAAAGAATGGCTGACGTTTCGGGTCGAGTACCTTCTTCAGACTCACCCAAAGAGTTGAAGAAAAATCCTTTTCACCCAGAGAGTGGAGAAAAACTTTTTTCACCCAGAGAGTTGTGAATCTGTGGAATTCTCTGCCACAGAAGGCAGTGGAAGCCAATTCACTGGATGTGATCAAGAGAGAGTTGGATATAGCTCTTCGGGATAACGGAATCAAGGGATATGGGCAAAAAGCAGGAACGGGGTACTGATTCTGGATGATCGGCTAGAAGGGCTGAATGGCCTACTCCTGCACCTATTTTCTATGTTTCTTGTGTCAGGCAAGTTCAACCTACACAACCAAACAGATCTACTTGTAGAATGGAGCAAACTGAGGCAAGTCAGCTCAGAAATTGGAATGTAATTTCTCATTCCTCTGTGCGTAAAGAAGTTTCTGCTGAAATCCTTGCGAATTTACTGGTAACTATTGCCGCATGTCGATTGGGTGGCTTGTGGGGTCACTTTTGCAATTTAGGCAGTAACCCTCAGATGTACATAAGGAGGATTTTGATGGACTTCGACAAGATTGACGGCTTAGAGTGACGCCGCCATTTGTAAATCTGGTATCAGCCACCCTTCTGGGCCAGAAAACTATTAAGCCCTCCTGTCGTCTGAATCTTTTAGTGAGTTGTTTTTCTGCTTAAATTTTTCAGAGGTTGCCATTCAAACAAGCTTTTGGTATTTTGCTTAAAACGTACAGGTTTTCGGGTATGATTTGGACTGCCTCCACCTCACCCCACAGTGATTAGGATTGGAGCTTACTGAAAGAATCTAGTTACCTTTGCATTGATGAGGCAAGCCTTATAAAGGTTACTAGACCAAATGGACCCGTTGGGCCCAAACCTCTCCTGCATTGGTGCAGCACCCACTCCTCATCCCCTCCCTCCCTCCCATCCTCCTCCCCCCTCTATCCTCTCCTCCTCTTCCCCTCCCTCCTCCCCCTCCCCCCCACTCTATTCCCCTCAACCCCCCTTATCCTCCCTCACCCCCTCCCTCCCTTCCTCCCTCCCTAGAAGATAGATTTAAACTTTAAAATGTGAATAACTTTTAAAATAATTTCCGATTTCAATTAAGCTTCTTCCATTAGCACCAAAGGGATGACGGTGAGTAAGGTGGGCCTAAAATTGTCGCGCTATCGTGTACCGTTTTGGCTGTAGTTCAGGAACAAACAAACAAACAAACGAGAGTTTTAGTATATAGATGACAGAATTAGTCACAGCCTGTTCACATCTCAGACCTTAACTCAAGATCTGATAGAAAACTGGTCGTTTCAAAAAATGCGCATCTGCCGTTCTGGCTAAATGGTGAACATATTTTTTAAAATGCTTTCTCTTTTACATACATTGTTATTTGCATTAGCAGGAATTAATGAAGCAATGTTGCAAAGGATGCTGGTAGCCTCCTGCAGTCTCCTGAACTTTTCCATTGGTGGAAATCTGCCACGCTCTGTCTTGAGCTAAATCAAAGAATCCTGTTGCAAGACAGTAATATGTACAAAAATGATGCACAAGAGACTGCAGATGCTGAAATGAGCAAAAAAACAAAAGAAAACAAACTTTTACGAGAGTGTTGCCAGGACTTAAGGGCCTGAGCTGCAAGGAGAGGTTGGTCAGACTTTGACATTATTCCTTGGTGTAGGAAGCTGAGGGGTCATCTCATGGATGTTTATAAAATCGTGAGGGGGATAGATAGGGTGAATACCCAGAGTAGGGGAAATCAAGAACCAGAGGACATAGGTTTAAGGTAAGGGGAGACGATTTAATAAGAACATGAGGGTCACGAGAATTATCCCAGGAATGATGCGTTAACATATGATGAGTGTTTGACGACACTGGGCCTGTACTCGCTGGAGTTTAGAAGGATGAGGGGGGACCTCATTGAAACTTACCGAATAGTGAAATGTCTGGATAGAGTGAATGTGGGGAGGATGGTTCCCCTAGTGGGAGAGTCTAGGACCAGAGGCCGTAGCCTCAGATTAAAAGGACGTGCCTTTAGGAAGGAGATGAGGAGGAGTTTCCTTAGTCAGAGAGTGGAATTCATTGCCACAGACGGTTGTGGAGGCCATCAATGGATATTTCTAAGGAGGAGATTGACAGGTTCCTCACTAGTAAAGGTGTTAGGGGTTATGGGGAGACGCCAGAAGAATGGGGTTGAGAGGGGAAGATAGATCAGCTATGATTGAATGGCAGAATTGACTTGATGGGCTGAATGGCCTAATTCTGCTCCTGTATCTTAAGAACATGTTTTTTACATAGAGGATGGTGGGTGTATGGAATGAGATGCGAGAGGACATAGTTGACGCAAGTACTATAACAACATTCAAAAGACATTTTGACTGGTTCATGGATAAGCAAGGTTTAGAGAGATATGGGTCAAATACAGACAGGTGGGATCGGCGTACATGGGGCATCTTAGTTGGTACAGACATGTTGGGCAGAATGGCCTGTTTCTGCGCTGTATGACTACGCTGGAGGAACTCAGCCGGTCAGTCAGCATCTGTGGGGGGAAATGGAAGGTTAGCAATTCAGAATGGGACTATTCTTCAGTCTGAAGACTGAAAACAATTCTCTTTTTGTGCTCAAGATTCCAGCATCTGCAGTCTCTTGTGTCCCCGATGATGAGGAGGAGACGCAGGTTGACATTGGGCTGAGTCAGGATGTCACGCAGTCTTCAGTCCAGAAGCAGTAAAATTATGACTCCGTCTGAAGAAGGGTCTCGACCCAAAACGTCACCCATTCCTTCTCTCCAGAGATGCTGCCTGTCCCGTTGAGTAACTCCGGCTTTTTGTGTCTATCTTCGGTTTCAACCAGCATCAGCAGTTCCTTTCTACAAAGTCGTAAAATTATGCTTGTTTTTAAAATTCCAGAGAAATTATTTGAATTTAAATTCCGCAGCTGCCATTGTGTGGTTCAAACTCGTCTCTCTCAACCATCCAGAACTGCGGCAGCTTACTTACCCTGTAACGTAACCATTACACTGACCTTTAGATTAGTTCAGACATGCAGTGCGGAAACAGGCCCTTCGATCCACCAAGTCCACACCGACCAGCGATCCCCATGCACTAACACCATCCCACACACACTAGGGACAATTTACACTCTTACCAAGCCAATTAGCTTACAAACCTGTACGTCTTTGGGATGTGGGAGGAAACTGGAGCACCCGGAGAAAATCCACAGCTCACGGGGAGAACGTACAAACTCCGTACCGACAGACCTTGTCCTGCAACTTCTCCCACACCGGTCAGCTTCACACTCAGATCTCTGGTGCTATAAGGCAATAGCAGCACCACTGTGCAACTCCGTAAGGCCAGAACACCAGGTACAACTCTCTTGCTCCTTATAATGTCACAGAATATTATACACCATCTGGATGTAGCTGCATTGTTACCCATCCTTCGATGCCCTTAAGAAGATGGTAGAGAGTTGCCATCTAAACTACGGAAGTCGAGTGATCCCTCGAGTATTCATGATGGAGGGGGAGGCCTCATGGTAATATCATTGGGTAGTGAATTCCAGGATATACACACAGCAATGAAAGATTGGCAATACAAATCCATGTCTGGATGGTGTGTAATCTGCAAGCCACGGGGTTCCCATGCACCTGTCTGTGCTCTTGGCAGACCTGCCTTGGGTTTCCTCTCTTCTGATCCAGTTCCCTGTAGCCCTCAATTCCCTGATGCGTCAAAATATTTACATTCTCTTATAAATATCCCAATAATCTATTAGTGTAGGAAAGAACTGCAGATGCTGGTTTAAATCGAAGGTAGACACGAAATGCTGGAGTAACTCAGCGGGACGGGCAGCATCTTTGCATAGAAGGAATGGGTGATGTTTCGGGTCGAGACCCTTCTTCAGACCTGAAGAAGGATCTCGACCCGAAACGTCATCCATTCCTTCTTCCCAGAGATGCTGCCCGTCCCGCTGAGTTACTCCAGCATTTTGTGTCTACTCCCAATAATCTAGATAATCTAATCAGGGTAGAGAATTCCAGAGATACACTACCCTCGGTTTTAAATGACCACCCCCTAATCTTATAACTATGGCCACTCATTCAAGATTCTCCCTCTAATGGATATGTCTTGACATCTGCCCTTCATGCTCCCTCAAGATCTTATGTATTTCAATAAGATAACCTCTCATTCTTCTAAACTCCAATAATATAAATCTAATTTCTGTATCCACTAATGAATCTCATGGATGCTCCCTGTGCCATGAAATCCATAAATAAGAGGAGCAAATTGTGTACAGTGTCTACTCTAACAACTGACCTTGATGATAGCAACTTTTCACTTGGTGAACCTGTTGAATGAATCACGTACAAGTACTTGTTGAGAAATTGATTTCTTAGTGCATCAATTACACAGCATTGAGAGCTTTTATGTTTAAACTGAACAAAGATTTGCTAAGTTTGTTCAGTTTTGGTCTTGGATTCAAACGTTGCAATGGATAATGGCCAATAGAATTTCTAACTTGAACAGTCTTTAAAAGTTCTACTGCAAGAATTGGACTTTTACCAATTGGAACAATTCCAAGAATTTGCAAATTGTAGGGATCCACAGGACGTAGTTTAATTTTCAAAATGATGATGGGATTGAACTGTTTTCAGATTGCATAGATGGTTTGAGAACAATCAGTTGATGGGACCATCAAACTCGTAGGTATTTAAGCAAAAAATAGTTATCTTCCCACATAAGTCACTGGGCACTACTTTGCCAAATAGTTAAAATTAAGAATATATGACTTCCTAGAGCTTCGTAATTACTTCAATCCATCAAAGAAGAATCCAGAAGGTAGAAACAAGGAACAGTACATGCTGGTTTACAAAGAGGGACACAAAATGCTCAGTCGCATTCTCAAATCATCTATGCAATCAGAAAGAATAATCCATGTGCTTTCTCAACATTGAAATCCTTTTTTTTCCCACTTTTTTTTCTTTCAACGAGAAAATTATATTCTTAGTTATATTCAGGGTGTTGTAAGCATGCACGGAGAGCAAAGATTTGATCAAAAACTAGTTTTTGTCTATCGGCATGTGTTAATCTATGGATTCACCATGCAGACGATAAAAATTCTCTTGTGATTTCCCATATATTGAGTTTCTAAACCTGATGCAGATACTGAATACAGAGCTCCTTAGCCATATATCTCATTCACAATTTAAGAACTATCATCGCTAATTTAGTCTCGTGTCTGATCTTGCATCTCCATCTTTAAACGTCATCTTTATCGGCAACATTTTTGGCGCTCGGATATTGGCATTGCTCGGCTGGTGACACTTGCATTTCAGGAGGTTTGTGTTCCAAGAAAATGGATACTATCATGATTTTGCATAACGCCAAGGTGATTCATGTGCCCATGTATCAAGAAACGCAGGTAGAAAAATAATTTTCATTGATTTCCCCCCCCTCCACCTAAATTCCACGAGATCAAGAATTATCGTGAATCTGACATTTTTAGATGGTGATTTATGAATTCTATAAGGACATAGAAACATAGAAACAGAGAAAATAGGTGCAGGAGTAGGCCATTCGGCCCTTCGAGCCTGCACCGCCATTCAATGTGATCATGGCTGATCATCCAGCTCAGTAACCTGTACCTGCCTTCTCTCCATACCCCCTGATCCCTTTAGCCACAAGGGCCACATCTAACTCCCTCCAGACAAATTCCTGTAGCCTGAGCAGCCTTAATGGGGTATTGTCTATTATCTGTTACGGACCCAAGCCATACAGCCATGCCATACAGCACCCAAACAGGCCCTTTGGTTCAACCTATCCAGGCGGAGCAAGATGCCTCATCTTCACTAGTCCCACCTGTCTGCATTTGGCCCAAACGTCTCTAATTCTTTCCTCTCCATCTACCTGTCCAAATGTTTTTTAAATGTTGTTATAGTATTATAGTATCTGCCTCAACTACCTCCTTTGGTAGCTCTTTCCATACTGTGAATAAGTTGCCGCTCAGGTTCCTATTAAATCTTTTCCCTCTCTCCTTAAACCTACGTTCTCTAGTTCTTGATTTTCCCACACTGGGTAAAAGACTCTACATTCACCCTATCTATTCTCAACATGATGTTATACACCTCTATAAGATTACCCCTCAGCTTCCTGCACTCCGAGGAATAAAGTCCTGGCCGGCCTAACCGCTCCATATAGTTCAGGGACTAGTAACTGTGTAATAGGGACTAATCCATGTAAATCTTCTCTGTTCTCTTTCCAGCTTAATTACATCCTTTCTTTGGCATGGTCTAATCAACATTTTGTTACATAACTTCCCAACTTCTTTACTCAATGCCCTGACTGATTCCTGGAATAATATCTTCGAAAGTTTCAATCCCTCTTGTCCTTTCATTAAGGTGGGAGTGCCTTAAGAAAAATGTAACTTTTGAACCTATCATTTAATTTTCTTTTTGAGATAGCATCAAAAGTTGCCAAAATTTTAGTTTAGATTTTTTTTTAGATTTAGAGATACAGCGCGGAAACAGGTCCTTCGGCCCACCGGGTCCGCGCCGCCCAGCGATCCCCGCACATGAACACTATCCTACACACACTAGGGACAATTTTTACATTTACCCAGTCAATTAACCTACATACCTGTACGTCTTTGGAGTGTGGGAGGAAACCGAAGATCTCGGAGAAAACCCACGCAGGTCACGGGGAGAACGTACAAACTCCGTACAGACAGCGCCCGTAGTCAGGTTAATGATGATACTCTGGTTAAGTGCCTTCTCAATGAAAGACATACAATGGAAGTCTTTGTCTGAAGAAGGGTCCCGACTCAAAACGTTGTCATTCCCTCCATGGCAAAGACCCACTGAGTTTCTCCAGTCGTTTTTTTTTGCACAAATTTAAGCATCTGCAGTCTCATCTCCACACAAACTGACTCACAAGTTGTTGGAGCCTGAGGTTAAATTGAATGCACGTGCTCTACTCTATAAAAGTTCCAGACCGTTAGATCCAAGCAAGGAAGGAAGGGAGGGAAGTTTCTGCAAAAATAAGGACGTAAATTATATTGAAGAAAGACACAAAAAGCTGGAGTAACTCAGCGGGACAGGCAGCATCTCAGGAGAGAAGGAATGGGTGGCCCAGTATCTGATCACTGGACCACCACACCCATTTGTTTTGCAATTTGGGGAAAGTTAACTGATAAATTCAGTCTTATAGCAAAATTCAATGCTTCTCTTCGTGGAATTTAAACTATTGTTGGATAATACTGTACTTTAAAACTGGTTCAAAGCTCCCAACGAATGCGCAAGCATGTCTATTACTCAGATAAAATGCAGATTTTATTGAAAAATTGGATTTACAAAGAGGAGTTTACAATAAAATTGTTAGACGATGTCATCCGAGAGCCTCGAAGTGTGGGGACCCAACACAGACAGTGGAGCACATAGTCACCAGTTGCCCCAAATACCGGCCACCGAATGGTGAACGAAGTCTGATTGACCTGGACGATGACATGTTGGCCCGGCTCGCCTCAACGGAGCTGCAGGTCTAAAAGACACACAACAGAAGAAGAATCCGAGAGCCAGCAACCTTTCCACAATTGGTCTCATATTGATCATGACCTAAATTGTTTGTCCCACGTGTAAACATTAGGTCTCTCAGCAAGCTAATGTAACGTAACAGTGGCATCATGATTCAGCAGATCACTGTTGGAGATTGATCCTATGTCACTACAAGAGTGCATTCTGAAACTGAAATTTCATTAACTCCTACAGAGCATGCAAAGATCTCATTACAGACATGCAGAAAGCACTGAAATCTCATTGCCTTGTGTGGCAGATACCAACCTCTCATTAAATGCAGGCATTGCACTGAAATCTTAATACAGGCTTGCCTTGCACCTCACGTTTGAACCTTGTGTGTCATGCTAAGGTGGGCAATAAGGGATGGGAAATGAATGTTACCCTGCCAATAATGTCTGCAACACCAAAACAAAAAAAACTTGCAACGCAATGTTCACTCGATGTTCCAAAGCAATTGGCAATCAGTAAATTCCATTTTTGCGTTGTTTAGGCAAACGTTGCAGCCAAATTGCACGCCGGTTTACAAGAAATAAGTGTTCAATCAGCCTATCTGTATACAGCAGCGTTTGATGAGAGAGAACTAAATTCTGCCACGCCGATGGGTGAACTCTCCTTCAGAGCTGAAGGAATGATCGTTGCAATTATCTGTCCATTGAGGACATTTGTTTATTACATCATCCAAACTTCCAACTGCAGAACTTGGGGGGTTTTTTCCCCGCCCTACACACTCCAAAAAAGTCTCAGTATTGCACCCTGTCCGCCTGGGCCTACGCGATCGCCCGGTTACTAAACACTTTAACTCCCCCTCCCATTCCCATACTGACCTTTCTGTCCTGAGCCTCCTCCACTGTCACAGTGAGGCCAAACACAAATTGGTGGAACAGAACCTTATATTTCGTTTGGGCAGTTTCCGACCCAGCAGAATTAATATTGATTTCTCTAACTTCAAGTGACCCTTGCTTTCCCTGTCTCTCCATCCCTCCCCACCCTAGTTCTTCTATTAGTTTCACTGTCCTCCTGATTAATTTCACTGTTTGAATGCCTTCGTTGTCACCTTCCCCTCAGCCAACAATTGTACATTTCCTTGATAATCGTCTGATCTGTCCTTTTCACACCTTACATGGTCTTTGTACCCTTACATATCTGTAGTTTTCCTCTCCCCCTGGCTCTCAGTCTGAAGAAGGGTCTCAACTAAAAACTTCACCTATTCCTTCTTTGCAGAGATGCTGCCTGTCCCACTAAGTTCCTACAGTATTTTGTGTCTACGATGTAAACCAGCATCTGCAGTTTCTTTCTACACGGGTTGTCTTGGGTCTGGCTTGACTGCCGATAGATCCAAGGTAGAAAAATGGTAAAGGTTACCAGTATTTGGGCAAATTCCTGACCAAGAGGTGGCTCAGATACTAAAACATGCCTTTGGGTCGCTCTTACCTGAGGTTTAATAAAGTGGAGATAATTGGAGGTAATTAATGCACACTGCGAGCTCTTCCATAATTTATTTTGTATCAGCGGAGCAAATTAGTGCTGGCACAGAAAATACAAGCTCTTTTCTGATCATGTGCAGCAATCTAGCACATTTCATATAAATCCTAGCATTCCTAGCACATTTCATACATCGAAGATAAACACAAAATGCTGGAGTAACTCAGCGGTCAGGCAGCATCTCGGAAGAGAAGGAATGGGTGACGTTTCGGGTCGAGACCCTTCTTCAGTCTGAAGAAGGATCTCGACCCGAAACGTCACCCATTCCTTCTCTCTCTCGAGATGCTGCCTGACCCGCTGGGTTACTCCAGCATTTTGTGTCTACCTTCGATTTAAACCAGCATCTGCAGTTTTGTTTTTTCCCCTAGCCTAATCATGGTTACAGTTTACATTGTCCTTAAGTAACCATCATGTTTATTGTTGCAGAGTTTAGCCCAGCTAGAGATACTTTGTAAACAGCTGTATGAAACCACTGAGACATCTACACGACTACAGGCAGAGAAGGCCCTGGTTGAATTCACCAACAGCCCGGACTGCCTGAGTAAATGCCAACTACTCCTAGAGAGAGGAAGTGTAAGTATCATTGACGCTTGACTACATATTCGAGCAGTTTTCGAGATAGTTCGAGATAGTTTAAATAGTATTCATAATACAAAATAACGTGTTTTGTGAAAAGATCGTTCACTCAACCTTGTTTATTCATGAGTACTTTAGTCGTGGACTCTCCTTCCTATACTAAATCTCTCTCTCTATATATATATATATATATACACACACGTCTTAATTGATGAGAATTAAAAATTTTCCTTGTGTTATCACCTTTCTTGGTTGGCATTGATCTGGAGAACATCTCGGGAGAACATAGGTGATATTTTGGGTCGAGACCTTCGTCTGACTGATTGCAGGTGGGGAGGAGCTGGAAAAGGTTTTCCAGCTTTCTTCGAGTTAAGTCTTTTACAAAAATAGCAGCAGTATTTCATACATTGGTAGTTCATTGACAATAATGTAAAGCATTTCTAAGAAATGGCTCTTTTCAAAGAAGAAATCTTTCTGAAATCGTCCTCTCGTTGTTTTCCAGTCATCGTATTCACAGTTGCTGGCAGCAACCTGCCTTACAAAGCTTGTCTCGCGAACAAATACCCCTTTGCCTTTAGAACAACGTACGGACATACGTAAGTAAAGAATGTCACTGTATTTTATTTTACTTAAGATGAAATCATACGATCTGTTCAAAATATTCCACGTGAGATAAGGATGGTTTTCTGCAGATCGTGGTAATTTCCACATATTTATTTTCTTCAGCGATACCTTACTGATGAGCTCTCGCTGCTAATTCATGGATTCCAGGGATCATTTTAAAGTACTGGCAGATTTTTAGGTCCAGGGCATTCTGTGAAAATACTGCAAAATGCGTTGCTAAGGGGGGGCTGGGCTCCAGGCAGTAGTTTCTGTCAGGTGAGAAGTTACATAATGGTTTGGTAAGTCTGTCATGCCATATTTGTTTAATATGGCACAGAACCAATTTCTTGCTAATTTCCCTTGGGGAGATTTATTTCACAAAATGCTGGAGTAACTCAGCAGGTCAGGCAGCATCTCAGGAGAGAAGGAATGGGTGACATTTCGGGTCGAGACCCTTCTTCAGACTGATGTCGGGGGTGGGACAAAGGAAGGATATAGGTGGAGACAGGAAGATAGAGGGAGAACTGGGAAGGGGAGGGGAAGAGAGGGACAGAGGAACTATCTAAAGTTGGAGAAGTCAATGTTCATACCGCTGGGCTGCAAGCTGCCCAAGCGAAATATGAGGTGCTGTTCCTCCAATTTCCGGTGGGCCTCACTATGGCACTGGAGGAGGCCCATGATAGAAAGGTCAGACTGGGAGTGGGAGGGGGAGTTGAAGTGGGAGCCACCAGGAGATCAGGTTGGTTAAGGCGGACTGCTCAGCCACCGGGAGATCAGGTTGGTTAAGACGGACTGAATCTCCCTTGGGGAGATTGTTTTTTTTATCTTCAAAAGTTGAGGAGAGAGTTGGTGAGTGGACATTTTGAGAGGAGAGACGGCATTTTTGAAAAATTGGCAGGAGAGAAGGCTGTGTTTTGATTGAAAGAATTTGACGTATTGTGCGCAGCACTGTGCTCTGCTTTGGAAAGCATGCCTTTAAGCTGGAATGGGTGTAGAAAACCTTCACCAGGATGCAACCTCGTCTCGAGGGCTTGAGTTATGAGGAAAGGTTGGACCCTTTCCTCAAGTCAAGTTTATTTGTCACATATCCTGGGATGGCAGGACTTTCATATGAAGAAAGACTGGATAGACTCGCTGGAATTTAGAAGATTGAGGGGGGATCTTATAGTAACTTACAAAATTCTTAAGGGGTTGGACAGGCTAGTTGCAGGAAGATTGTTCCCGATGTTGGGGAAGTCCAGAACAAGGGGTCACAGTTTAAGGATAAGAGGGAAGTCTTTTAGGACCGAGATGAGAAAGTTTTTTTTCACACAGAGAGTGGTGCATCTGTGGAATTCTCTGCCACAGAAGGTAGTTGAGGCCAGTTCATTGGCTATATTTAAGAGGGAGTTAGATGTGGCCCTTGTTGCTAAAGGGATCAGGGGATATGGAGAGAAGGCAGGTACAGGATACTGAGTTGGATGATCCGCCATGATCATATTGAATGGCGGTGCAGGCTCGAAGGGCCAAATGGCCTACTCCTGCACCTATTTTCTATGTTTCTATACACATACAAGATGTGCAGTGAAATGAAAGGTTTGGACAGGCTTGGACCTTTTTCCCCATGGAGCACAGGAGGCTGAGAGATTACCTACATAGAGGGGCATAGGTAAGGAAGAGGGGCACTCCCTTTCCCAGGTTAACAATGTCTAAAACGTGAGACGATACGTTTAAGGTGAGAGAGGAAAGAGTTGAAAGAGACCTGAAGGGAAACTTTTTCACACAGAGGGTGTGAACGATCTGCCAGAGGAAGCGGTGGAGGTAGGTACAATTACAATGTTCAAAAGACATTTGGAGAGATATGTAGATAGAGAAGATCCAGAGAGATATGGACCAAACACAGGCAGATGGAACTAGCTCAAATAGACATTTTGGCCTGCAAGGATGTGTTGAACCGATGAGCCTGTTTCCATGCTTATAACTTTGCTCCCATTTGCCCTTCTAATTTATTTTAAAGTACTCTCCAATGCTGTATATACTCCCCTGTTTTTATTTCTCCATTGCTGCAATTGCTTTTTATTTTGTTCATCCAAATCTTGATATAATTTGTCATCCAAGATTCCTATTACTCTTGTATTTATGTGATCTATCTACCCCTCTTCTGCTGACTGTTATTAAGCCTGCAGTTATGGTTGCCAACTTCCTCACTCCCAAATACGGGACAAGGTGACGTCACCGTCCCACGCCCCACGTGACCTCACCCAGCCAGCGGCCACGTGCTTCCGCTCCACCAATGGCGGCCGCCATTGGTGGAGCGGGAGCACGTAGCCGCTGGCTGGATGAAGTCACATGGGGCCCAGGGCGGTGACGTTACCCCTTGTCCCTTCTTTGGGAGTGAGACAGTTGGCAACCCTACTAATACGGGACAAGGGCAGTCTCATACGGGACAAACCAATTTAGCCCAAAATACGGGATGTCCCGGCTAATACGGGACAGTTGACAACCCTACCTGCAGTATAACCCCAGTGACTTGATGGCCTCCATTTTGTCCCTCAACTCTACCAAAACTCTGGCCTCATTTGAGAACCTTCCAGGATACCCTCCCTCCAGTATAATGGGCACCTTGATCAATTAGCAGTGTCACCCCTTTCACATCAACCTTGTCACGCCTGAAAATTCTACACCTTGGAATGTTGCCATGCCAGTTCTGACGTCCTATCAAACATGTCTGTGTGATGGCACAATATCATCAGCCTTGTGCTGATAAATGTTTGGAGTTCACCAGCCCCTATTGTAAAATGCTGGAGTAACTCAGCAGGTCAGGCAGGGCCATAGTGAGGCCCACCGGAAATTGGAGGAGCAGCACCTCACATTTCCCTTGGGCAGCTTGCAGCCCAGCGGTACGAACATTGACTTCTCCAACTTTAGATTGTTCCTCTGTCCCTCTCTTCCCCCCCTCCCCCCTCTCCCACTTCCCAGTTCTCCCTCTAACTTCCTGTCTCCACCATTGTCCCACCCCCCTGACATCAGTCTGAAGAAGGGTCTCGACCCGAAACATTACCCATTCCTTCTCTCCTGAGATGCTGCCTGACCCGCTGAGTTACTCCAGCATTTTGTGAATAAATACCTTCGATTTGTACCAGCATCTGCAGTTATTTTCTTACAGCCTCTATTGTAATGTCGTTCACTTCAAATAAGATATATTATTCAACGGTTTGGGTAAGAAAACAACTGTCCAGCGAAGAATAAAGTATAGTTGGGGCCAATCCGCTGCTCTAGACTTTCCAGGTGAGACAGAGGTTCATCTGCATCTCCTCCAACCTCATCTATTGTATCCGCTGCTCTAGAACTTTCCAGGTGAGACGGAGGTTCACCTGCACCTCCTCCAACCTCATCTATTGTATCCGCTGCTCTAGATGTCAACTTCTTTACATTGGCAAAACCAAACGCAGGCTCGGCGATCGTTTTGCTCAGCTCCTTCGCTCAGTCCACCTTAACCAACCTGATCTCCCAGTGGCTGAGGACTTCAACTCCCCCTCCGACTCCCAGTCTGACTTTTCTGTCATGGGCCTCCTCCAGTGCCATAGTGAGGCCCACCGGAAATTGGAGGAACAGCACCTCATATTTTGCTTGGGCAGCTTGCAGCTCAGCAGTATGAACATTGACTTCTCCAACTTTAAATAGTTCCTCTGTCCCTCTCTTCCCCTCCCCCTTCCCAGTTCACCCTCTATCTTCCTGTCTCCACCTATATCCTTCCTTTGTCCCGCCCCCCCTGACATCCGTCTGAAGAAGGGTCTCGAACCCGAAACGTCACCCATTCCTTCTCTCCTGAGATGCTGCCTGACCTGCTGAGTTACTCCAGCATTTTGTGAATAAATTATTCAACGGTTTAGTCGGCAGTATTTTTTGTTTAGTTTTGACTGTCAGAAACAGTGCAATAATCTAGTTTGAAGTTCCATTGTAAAACTTTGGAAACACTTCTGTAACAGTATTGTCATTGTTCAGATGAGCCATTAAATTGAGACCCCTTCTGCTTTCTTTGTAGAGTTCTCTATTGTGCCTATTGAAGATTTAGTGTACGTTTTTATTGTTAGCCAAGAAATGTGGTCATGACATTTGATTGTGTCCATAATGTCTCCCATATTTCAATGGTAATCATGCAATAAGGTGGAGAAAAAAGTACTTCACTGACTGTAAGGTGATTTGGGATATTCTCAGGTTTGGACAGGCTCCCTGAAGTTTGTACTTTCACGTCAATACTAAATGCTGCAGGCAGCAACTTGGGGGGGAAAACAGTCAATGTTTCATTCCAAGGACCCTTTATCAGAAAATTGAGATAATGAGTGCGTGCTTTAATTTGGAGAGAGGGAAGGAAGGGTGGGGAGAACAGAGGGACTGTCTGGTAGATTGCAAATTAGGCAACAATTCACCTGCACTTTGTTTTTAATGCTTTGTTTATGAAATTCAGAATTCAGAATACAGTCTCTGTGATGGAGAAACCAAACGCAGGTTGACTGAGTGTTTATACTGAACACCTCTGTTCATTTCACAAATGTGACCCTGAGTTTCCTGTCACTCTAGTTCCTGTCTCCCTTTGACCTCTCTGCCTTCCACCTCCTACATTGCTCCAATTATGCTTAAAGTTATCTCGGAACAGCCAGCCTCTCATCTTCCATCTGGGCCTGTTGGCGACCTTAAGAACATAATAAACAATTTCAGAAAACCATCCTCCACTGTTGTGGCTCTCGGTTTTAATTATTTTCCTTTTTTTTTATCTCTTCTGTCCTTAGTTACCAATTTTTACAGCTGCGACTTGACGACTTTGGTCTGTACTCTAATGCAGACAGCTGTTTAGTTTAGAGATACAGCACAGAAACAGGCCCTTCGGCTCACTGAGTCCGCACCGACCAGCGATCCCCGCACATTAACACTATCTGACACACACCATGGACAATTTACACATACACCAAGCCAATGAACCTACATACATGCATGTCTTTGGAGTGTGGGAGGAAAGTGAAGATCTCAGAGAAAACTCATGCGGTCACGGGGAGAACGTACAAACTCCGTATTGACAGCACTCCGGATCAAACCCAGGTCTCCGGGATGGAACCCGGGTCTCCGGCGCTGCAAGCGCTGTAAGGCAGCAACTCTACCGCTGCGTCACCGTAGCGGCCCTCTACCATGTTCATTCTGCACTTGTGTTCAGTTCTGGTGAAGGGTCTTTGACCTGAAATATTGTCTCTGTTTTGTTCCATGAGTTCCAATTTTCTATTTTTGTTTCAATTTCTAGCAACTGCAGGGTTTTTTTGTTCCCCGGGTCTATCATTAAATTGGATGATAAAAGCCCCAATGGTTTTCATGTATGGTGCATAATTTAATTTATTTTCACTTTCTTTTTTTGGCCTTAGGAAACTATGTCTTGAATTACTTGGCGACCAGACCAAAACTAGCGAGCTTTGTAACGCAAGCACTCATCCAACTCTTTGCCCGAATCACCAAACTGGGCTGGTTTGATTGCCAGAAGGAGGAGTATGTGTTTAGGAATGTCATTGCCGATGTCACAAGATTTTTGCAGGTAGGGGTTGCCACAGTTAAGCATCATTATTGGGAATGTACTCTGTCTTCAGAAATTGACAGTAGCCAAATTTGTTGTCTCTTCATCATTTCTTATGGTGATCAAACTCTGCACAAAGTAAAGTCACTTGATTCAGAGTTAGCGTAAGAGGCTATGTAGACTCTATATAGATTCCTGGTTCAGTTTCTAAGATGTGGGAAGGAACTGCAGATGCTGGTTTAAACCGAAGATAGACACAAAAAGCTGGTAGACACAAAATGCCGGAGTAACTCAGCGGGTCAGGCAGCATCTCAGGAGAGAAGGGATGGGTGACGTTTCGGGTCGAGACATTTCTTCAGTCCTTCTCTCCAGAGATGCTGTCTGATCCGCTGTTACTCCAGCTTTTTGTGTCCAACTTTGGTTTAAACCAGCATCTGCGGTTCCTTCCTACATCTTAGAAACGGAACCAGGAATCTACACCTTAGAAACGAACCAGGTTGGATCAATACCTGGATCGTTGGAGCTGTGAGACTCAGTTTATCACAGTGTCATTGTGTTTGATGAAATGATTCAATTTTTGAGACCAAATGACCAGGAAATCCAGTCTGGGGGGCAGAAGGGTCTCAATAGACAATAGGTGCAGGAGGAGGCCATTCGGCCCTTCGAGCCAGCACCGCCATTCAATGTGATCATGGCTGATCATTCTCAATCAGTACCCCGTTCCTGCCTTCTCCCCATACCCCCTGACTCCGCTATCCTTAAGAGCTCTATCTAGCTCTCTCTTGAATGCATTCAGAGAATTGGCCTCCACTGCCTTCTGAGGCAGTGGAGGCCTCGACCCGAAACGTCGCCCATTCCTTCTCTCCTGAGATGCTGCCTGACCTGCTGAGTTACTCCAGCATTTTGCGGATAAATACCCATGAAATCCAGTCTGATCTTTTGCAACATGCTTATGTCCTGCAGAGCAAAATTCTCCCCTCTGCTGCTCAGCATATGTTTTTGAAGGGGGCAGAGGTGTTGGATTCATGAGGCTTAAATGTCATGGATAAATTGTTAATAATTATGACTAAGTTGCTTCAGGGAAAACAGGAGGAGAAAGTAAACAATGTTGTTTCTGTGCTTCTCCATAGGACAGTGTTGAGCACTGTATTATAGGAGTAATGATTCTTTCCCAGTTAACGAATGAAATAAACCAGGTAAGTGCCAAGTTCTAATTTGTTTCATTGGGTTGTTTAAATTAATACTGACTAGCTAATTAATTTATTGCATCGTATGGGAGGCACATTCCCAATCTCGTTGTACCCCTGTACAATGACAATAAAGATATATTGTATTGTATTGTTGTATTGAGGGACCTTCAATGTCCTCTCTCCTCATTAAATTCCATTTCCCTCTTCCATCCTGTTTGAATGTTTTATTGTCTTGTTCTACTTGCAGCAGATTTTGTGAGGCAGAATCATTTTATTTAAATAGCAGTAACATTTCTACTTGCAGTCATGGCGGCACTTTTCCAAGCTTACTTCCGTGACTTGGTGGACTGTTCCCATTGCTGGGCTAGCTGGATCTGTATAATCCCTGAGGCGCAGGTGTACTATGGTTTCGGTGCAGGATCACGCTTATGTTCTTCCTGTGGTGTGATACGGGCTCTTTTATGTTAATTTTTGCCATATTTGTTTTTAATTCCTTGCCTTTTGAGGCAAAACTGAGCCACAAGTTGACCTTGGATGTGGAAGACAATTTGGTAGCGTGGTTTCCAGTGAGACATTATGTGCAGTGAATTCATTGGGACTTTGTTGTCTTTTCTTGCGGGAGGAATAGATCGGGCTTGAGCCAAGTAGTTTACTACCTCCACATTATTTCATCAACTTTAGCTGAAATTTGCCAATGATTGCAGGAGCGATGGAATTAGTTCCTTACTGAAACTTCTATTCAGTAATAGAATTATAAAGATGAATTGCAGTTCAACCCTGCATTTTCCTGCAGTCTTGGACAAAACAGTTGCTATACCGGCTGTTGTACATCCCGATGGGAGTCATTTGAGACATGTGAATTTCCCGAGTTTCTATGGACGTAGAGGCATTGTGTGCTTTCAAGATAGTCAAGATATTTCAAGACAGTCTGAGAAAGGGTCTTGATCCGAAACGTCACCCATTCCTTCTCTCCTGAGATGCTGCCTGACCTGCTGAGTTACTCCGGCATTTTGTGAAGTAAATACCTTCAAGATAGTCAAGATTGTTTAATTGTCACATGTACCGAAAAGGGAACAGTCGAATTATTGCTGCACCACAACAGGTCTGTAAGCACAGTCCTTGAAAGATAACTTGATAAGCAAACAAAAAAAAGTTCAATACATTTTTTTAAACTCAATATTAGTTCAAAACAAAACAAAAGCTCGGTCCATAGTGCACCCAGGACAGTTCATCGTGCATAGTTAAGTTGGTGTTTGTAGTGTTCAATAGCCTACAATGGTGTTCTTGGCCATAGTGGAATTCTCTGCCTCAGAAGGCAGTGGAGGCCAATTCTCTGAATGCATTCAAGAGCGAGCTAGATAGAGCTTTTAAGGGTAGCGGAGTCAGGGGGTATGGGTAGAAGCCAGGAACGGGGTACTGATTGAGAATGATCAGTCATGATCACATTGAATGGCGGTGCTGGCTCGAAGGGCCGAATGGCCTCCTCCTGCACCTATTGTCTATTGTCCATGTGATTGGACAAGCATATATTGTCGGTGATATTTACACCTAGGAACTTAGCTCCTGACCATCTCCCCTTCAGCACCATCGATGTGGACTGGAACCCTGTACGCCACACTGCCTTTTGGTCGATGATCAGCACCTTCATTGTGCTGACATTGAGGGGGTCGTTATTGCCTTGACAAGTTGCTGCTAAGCTCGCTATCTCCTTCCTGCACTCTGTCTTGTTGTTCCAGATCCGGCCTACAACAATGGTGTCATCTGTAAACTTATAGATAGAGTTAGAGCAGAATTAGTCTGCACTGGTGTGAGTGTATAGGGAGTACAACAAGGAGCTGGGAATGCATTCTTACGAAGCACTGGCATTGAGAATTATCGTGGAGAAGTTTTATCACCTGCCCCACCCTGGTTGTGGTCTATGGGTCAGGAAGTCTAGGAGCAGAGGGGGATGCTAAATCCTGAATCCAGGATCAGTCTGAAGAAGGGTCTCGGCCCGAAACGTCACCCATTCCTTCTCACCAGAGATGCTGCCTGACCCGCTGAGTTACTCCTGCATCTTGTGTCTACCCTGAATCCAGGAGATGGAGATGAATGAGTTTGGTTAGATTAGTCCAACATAATGACTCTCAGGTGACCTGCTTTGCCTTCAGGGTGTGCTATTGAGGATCGTACTGTAGTCAACGAATGGTTACCCTGTGTCAACTGTCTGGTTGTACAATTGTCAATGAGATCTGTGCGTCTGCGAAAGGTCAGTGAGGAAGGAACCTGCACTGTTTTAACGTGTAACAAGTTATGTTTGCAAAGTGTAGCAATGTACTGAAGTAGTTGCAATGTATCAAAAGGAACTGCAGATGCTGGTTTATGATAGACACAAAGCGCTGGAGTAACTCAGAGGATCAGGCAGCACCTCTGGAGAAAATGGATAGGTGACATTTTGGGTTGGGACCCTTCTTCAGATTGGTTGTAGTAGGGAGAGTGGTGGTGGGTGGGGGGAGGGGGGGGGGTGGGTGGGGGGACTGGAAGCGAAGAAAAAAACCCAGGACAAATCGGGGCCGGCAACAGTTTACCTCAGGCAGGGTAGGTTCCCTGAGAAGCTGACTGCTGGCTCGAGACAGGTGAGAGCCCAAGTGAGATACATGGTTGCAGGCTGTCGAACTAGTTAACCAAACAGTGTAGAGAAACGAAAACAGGAAAATAGCCAAAAATGTGATCGAGGTGGTTCTTAAAGGCTATCTTAGAGGAAAGATCGAGTTGAAGGGCGGGTCCTTCCTGGCAGCACCATGCACAGATGCCATTAGCAGAGTAAAACGAAACACAGGACTACACACGGCCAGAATTGGAGGAGCACAGTTTAGTTTAGACATGCAGCGCGGAAACAGGCCCCTCAGCCCACCAAGTCCGCACCAACCAGCGACCCCCGCACATTAACGCTATCCTACACACACTAGGGACAATTTACACTTATACCAAGCCAATTAACCTGCAAACCTGTACGTCTTTGGAGTGTGGGAGGAAACCGAAGATCTCGGAGAAAACCCACGCGGTCACGGGGAGAACGTACAAACTCACTACAGACAGCCCCCTTGGTCAGGATCGAACCTGGGTCTACGGTGCTGCAAGCGCTGTAAGGCAGCAACTCTACCGCAGCGCCACCGCTGTTATACAGGAAGCTTGTGTAGGAAGGAACTGCAGATGCTGGTTTACACTGTCTGAAGAAAGGTCTCGACCCAAAACGTCACCTATCCCTTCTCTCCAGAGATGCTGCCTGTCCCGCTGAGTGACTCCAGCATTTTGCGTCTGTATAGGAAGCTTTTTGGACAGCAGAGTAACAGCACAACAGGAGGCCACAGCAAAGGGCCATGAGCTCCTTCTCAGATCTTCAACGATTATCCTAGAATGTTCCTTTAGAGAATCAAATTGTTCAGTACACTCGGTCTATATTGGTACTCTTTCTACGGAACTACGCCGTGCCCGCAGAGACAAAGTGACGGCACTGCAAGGGGAGAGAGAAGGGCTCAACCACTACCAACTACCGCCAGTCTCCCCTGCCCACCTTGCACCAAGGTGTGTGGATCGCGGATCGGCCTCGACAGACATCTGCAGACCCACGAGCAGACGCAGACAGTCATACTCGCTTCGAGTGACCGCCGATGGTGATGACGATTGGTACTTTTCTCCACACGATCCACCAGTCTCACCCTGGTCTGTTGGTCACTCTGTAGATCCTTCAACAACCTCTTCATCTCCCCTTTTGTCACCAATCTGTCCTGATAAACACGTTCTAACCAAGGTGCTATCGAAGTCTGCATTCTAATTGTAATTTGACCCCAAAGTTTGTTGCCACTCTGACTTTACTAACCTGCGTTGCACCATTTAATGATTTGAGAATGGTTGCACTAACATTTCAGTTGTGAACGTGGATGCTTCATTTCTCTCTTCTAGGCTGACACGACACATCCACTGACCAAACATAGAAAAATTGCATCGTCGTTTAGAGACGCATCGCTGTTTGATATTTTCACGCTATCGTGCAATTTACTAAAGCAGGTAAGGGTTTTGCATATTACCAACAATTGCAAACATTACAGGCGGAACCCCTAGATAATTCAAGCCTTATTTATAACTGAGCATCGTGGACAAAGACATTGTGCAGTTCAATAGATGCACCCATTTCACAAGGTGAATTGCAGTATGCACAAGATGGCAAACAATGTAATGCTTCTGTGTGTTAGATTGTGCCTTCATTTAGGAAAGAAAACTGCAGATGCTGGTTTAAATCGAAGGTAGACTGGAGTAACTCAGCGGGTCAGGCAGCATCTCTGGGGAGAAGGAATAGGTGACGTTTCGGGTCGAGACCCTTCTTCAGACGGATCAGTCTGAAGAAGGGTCTCGACCCAAAATATCCCCCATCCCTTCTCTCCAGAGATGCTGCCTGACCCACTGAGTTACCCCAGCATTTTGTGTGTGCTTTCATTTAGCCTACACACCAGCTTACTATTCCAATATCTGGAGTATAAAACCGAAGATTTTGAGATTTCCCATCTCGAAATCTTAGGTTTTAAGTTGGACATTGGTGCAGTTTGAAGTGTTTGTTCCAAGAATCTCTGGACAAACTAATGCAAGGGTATTGACCCACCCAAAGGCAGTGCAAGCAGACGAAATGTGGAGGAAGGAACTGCAGATGCTGGTTTAAACCAAAGATAGACACAAAATGCAGGGGAGTCTGAAGAAGGGTCTCGATCTGGAATGTCACCCATTCCTTCTTTCCAGAGATGCTGCCTGTCCCGCTGAGTTACTCCAGCATTTTGTGTCTATCTTCGGTTTAAACCAGCTTCTACACAATATCTGCAATGTTGTCCCAGCCACGGGAGAGCACTCCTTGCTGAACTATCCCTTAGGATGCTTGCAGCTAGAATTGATAGACAATGTCCATGCACAATGGACAGGAGGATTCATCAGTAGATCATAGGCAGTATCACAGGATTTTATCATTCGAGCAGCTTGGGATCCCATTGCACTTTTTTGAAGTGCGCTGTTACTGCCGATGAAAAGATTCACACCTGCTGTTTCTCTGGGTTATTCTAATGGCATGCACTTTCTTGCAGGCATCAGGAAAGAGCTTAAATCTGAACGATGAAAGCCAACATGGTCTTCTAATGCAGCTCCTTAAACTGGCCCACAGCTGCCTCAACTTTGACTTCATTGGCACGTCAACAGATGAGTCATCGGACGACCTCTGTACGGTCCAGATTCCAACCAGCTGGAGGTCAGGTATGGTCAAATTCAGTAGTTTGTGCCACCACATCATTTGTCACGTTCATGCTTAAAGTGGAAGAAGAGTCCTCTCTCCTACCCTATCCCCTCCCCCCTCAGTCTGCCCCAACCCATGAAGACTCTACCACATACTTTTAGCTTCCATTCCCTCCACACCAATACTTGGCACTGCCCTCCCCTTAACCCTGTTCAATCTCTCTCACTATCTAGTTCTCCTTGTCACTCTCTTCCTCCCTCGTCCTGTCTTCTCCCTGCCCCTCCCTGCAGCTTTTGCACTCTTACACTTGTTTCCCTGTGTTCTTGGTTGCCCCATGCTCTTGCCATCACTCTGCCCTGCTCGTACCCTCCCTCACCCCCCACATTCTCCAGGCCAAAGTTTAATCATTTCCCTGTGCTCTCCTAATGCACCCGGTTCTCTCCGGCCTGCCTCTCCTCATAAATGTGGAGACGCCCTTCCCACCCCTGCCCCAAGGCCAACCGACCCCACTGCTCTCACAGGTTTCTCGTCCACTCCCCTCCTCTCTCCCCCAGGCGTCCAGCTTCCATTTCCACATGAATACTCTCAGTTGGCCCCCACTTTCTTTGTGTATCCTTTGAGGCTCAACAGTTAATTTTATAATGTTTTCATGTCTTTCATTTTAAAACCTGAGTGATCCATGTTGTCCATTAGCATATGCCTGGTTATCATTAGATTTGCTTTTTATGGGCGCAATTACATTTAATGTGTTGAAACTGGATAAATATTAGATGGAATGGCTTCCTTTCTCTCACCCCAGTGTTTCTTGTTTATTGTCGATATACCCATTGTCTTTGCTGGATCTTTAGCTTCAAAGTTCTTCATTGCAGTCTTTATTTCCATTACAGCTGCCGCTTGTAATATAATATTTTCAATTCTTTCAAAGGAATAATGTAAATGTAATTCTATTCATGAAATTATGCCAAAAAAGAGTTACAGTGAAATTGCTTTTATGATCGGTTTTCTAGTTGTACCCCAGAGGTTTCTTGCGTTAGTCAAAATGTTTTGAATCAGTTGTTGTCCAGATTCTGATTATGATTGATTACTTTTTTTCTAATATTGTTTACTAACAATTGTGTGAATGTTTTCTCCAGTGATTTTATCTGTGTAGTAGATTTTAATCATGTTTTCTTTGCAAGAATTGATGGAGGGCCATGTCCAAACATGGAAGCAGGTTTTTAAAATTGTGCTTTCTGTTTTTCTCACGTGAGGTAGGTTAATGGCCAGTTCTGGCAAGGAATTTATATAACCCCAATATAATCATCCTGTGAGAAGTCATTCCCTAGATGAAGAGACCTTTATATTTATAGTTAGTGTTGCTCAGAGCTAAATGCTTCAATTCCAGAATCTCACACTGATTGCTTACATGTTGGGAAGATTAAATTTATACCATGTTGGTACCCCATTTAAATGTCAGCTGCTGAGTTAATAAGGATTTATTGAAATGTAGATAACCACTAGACCTCGTCATCCAGTAACTCTTAGTTTACAAAATCTGAGAAATGGGAAGTGGAGTGTTTCACTAACATCATGATTTAGTCTTCAATAGACAATAGATGCAGGAGGAGGCCATTCGGCCCTTCGAGCCACCACCACCATTCAATGTGATCATGGCTGATCATTCTCAATCAGTATCCCTTTCATGCCTTCTCCCCATACCCCCTGACTCCGCTATCCTTAAGAGCTCTATCCAGCTCTCTCTTGAATGCATTCAGAGAATTGGCCTCCACTGCCTTCTGAGGCAGAGAATTCCACAGATTCACAACTCTCTGACTGAAAAAGTTTTTCCTCATTTCAGTTCTAAATGGCCTACCCCTTATTCTTATACTGTGGCCCCTGGTTCTGGACTCCCCCAACATTGGGAACATGTTTCCTGCCTCTAACGTGTCCAACCCCTTAATAATCTTATACGTTTCGATAAGATCTCCTCTCATCCTTCTAAATTCCAGTGTATACAAGCCCATTCGCTCCAGTCTTTCAACATATGACAGTCCCGCCATTCCGGGAATTAACCTAGTAAACCTACGCTGCACGCATTCAAATAGCAAGAATATCCTTCCTCAAATTTGGAGACCAAAACTGCACACAGTACTCCAGGTGCGGTCTCACTAGGGCCCTGTACAACTGCAGAAGGACCTCTTTGCTGCTGTTCACTTGCTGACCCACAACAAACCTACAGTGGAAGGGCAGAAAAACTCCAGAACTTGGCAATCATGGATCTAAAGTCACCCAGGTGCACTATTCTGGCATGGTGTCGTTATTAAAATTACTGCAATGTGGTCATTTTAGAGCAAAAATTAGTCACTAACATGAAAACTGGAATGTCTGGCTATCAGCAACCTCATGGATGACAGATTCACATTCTACTTTGCCAGTCACCTGCTTGTGCAATACCTCAGCAACGTTAAAAACCTGGCAGGTGCTTGTCTTTCATCCCATGAGCACACGGTATTATTTCAGTTTCTCCCTGGCAGTGTATTAATTGACAGGGTAATTGATTAACAGGTTACATGGCCGTTTGGCCGGTCTTTCACACAGAACTAGGAATAATACTGTACAAGAGGTTGTGTAGCTATAGGGAGGATGATATCAAACTGGAAAGGGGCAGAAAAGATTCACAGGGAAGTTATCGGAACTGGAGGGCTAGAGTGATAAGGACAGACTGGAGGTTTATAAAATCATGAAGGCATAAGTAAGGCGAATGGCCACACAGTCTTTTTTGCCAGTCTTTGTTGGCAGCAATGCATGCCTTGCATGTTTAGCAACAGGCAGGTGCAATTTGTAATGTTCTTTATTTTCTCCCTCTTTCTTCAAGGCCGCTGAGTTAAAACCTCCACTTTCTTTCAACAGCTTTCCTGGATTCATCGACCCTGCAGTTGTTTTTCGACTTGTACCATTCTATCCCTCCATCGCTGTCCCCTCTGGTGAGTTGTGCTTCTCTTTGTTGGAGGTGCAGGGATATGTGAGGGCCAGGAGAGAAGAACTGCTATGTCGTAGTGGTGATTCTCCCATCCCACACCCCACGCCACAGATTGAGTACTTTAGACTGGACTTTAGAGATACAGTGTGGAAACAGGCCCTTTGGCCCACCGAGACCCCGCCACCCTGTGGCCTAACACTATCCTACACACTAGGGACAATTTTACCAAAGCCAATTAACCTACACAAACCTGTACGTCTTTGGAGTGTGGGAGGAAACCCGAGCACCTGGAGAAAACCCATGCGGGTTTTTACACAGGGGGAATGTACAAACTCTGTACAGACAGCAACGTGGTCAGGATTGAACCCAGGTCTCTAGCGCTGCACCTCTGTGTCAGCCTTTGTCTTCCAACACTTTTCCAGTTGTGCATCCCCTGAATGCAAACCAATACCACATTTATGTCTGATTTTCCATTAATTTAGAGACACAGATACTGGAAGATATGTGTGACGTCTGAGGAAGGGTCTCGACCCGAAACGTCACCCATTCCTTCTCTCCTGAGATGCTGCCTGACCCGCTGAGTTACTCCAGCATTTTGTGAAATAAATACCTTTGATTTGTACCAGCATCTGCAGTTATTTTCTTGCACTGGAAGATATGTGGTTCTGATTTATCCACCAGTGGAAGACTAGCTTTACTGAAACTAACCTGGTAGACGAGCAGGTAAATATAAGAAAGCAGAATTAGTTGCTGAATCGCTGAGGATCAGAATGTGCCAGCTCAGACGATCAGCAAGGAGGCAGATAGAGAGAGGTGCTGACAGCACCAACAAGAATGGGGATTGATCATTCTCAGCAGCCATTCAGCCTCTCCATCCTCCTGGTAAGGTTTACAACAAAGTACTGGAGTAACTCACCAGGTCAGGTAGCATCTTTGGAGGACATGGATAGATCAAAACGTCACCTCCAGAGATACTGCCTGACAGGCTGAGTTACTCCAGCACTTTGTGTTTCTTTTCATCCTTGTCAGCTGATGAATGATCGTGTCATCTCCATCCATTTTCTTTGGTTGATAAAGCACAATACCTTTTCCTATCACGTCCATTAATCCCGGTATAACATAAAGAGCAGCCAAGTTAATGGTCTTAGAAGGGTGGAGAAGAACTAGGGTTTGGATTTAAGGTACATCACAACAGGCAACCATTGTGCATCGTTTATTCGTAAGTTATTTCCCAAAATATTGTTGTTCGGTCTACTGGTGCTGTGCGGCAAGCCTATAGCTTGTATCAGGAAATTGCTTCGTGATCTTGCTCCTTCCATTCTCTAACCATCTGCAGTATCCAGCACTCCCCACCCATCGCCTTTTGTCTGGTAGCTGTTTGCATTCCTGCTTCTTCCTGTCCCCGTGCCTTCATGTGTCACCAACCATGTTGAAACTTCTTTCCGACACCTTTGGGCTTTACTCCATCAAGTTAATACTTCAGCATCTGGACATTTTTTTTTTTTAACTTCCCCTTTTGCTCAGTGTCCCTTGTTGATTACTCATCTGTGAATGGTTTAGCTATGTTTTTGCATTGAAGTTGCTATCATAAAGGCACTTGTTGATATTGAGTTGAAGTTAATATTTGTTTGGGTTGATTAGTCTTTTTTACTGATTTCATTTCCTTAGTGTGTTGTGATAACATTTTAATTAATTATAGTGAAGTCTGCTGCATTTCAAATTGACTTATGTTAGCCGGTTCCCCATCATTGAATTCATACCTCTGCTGGTATAAAACATCCAGTCAATGTTTTCACAATCACACATACTTTATTAGTCAAGTATGTTTTGCAACATACGAGGAACTTCATTTGCCAATAATTTAATGTTCTCATAATATAATAAATGTTATCATGTTACATAAATTCACTGTCACACACACACACACACACCAGAACAGGGATCCCGTTGCTCATTAAGAGTAATAACCTGTAAGGTGCTGTATCTACAAGTACAACTAAAGGGCGGCACGGTGGCGCAGCGGTAGAGTTGCTGCCTTACAGCGAATGCAGCGCCGGAGACTCAGGTTCGATCCTGACTACGGGCGCCGTCTGTACAGAGTTTGTACGTTCTCCCCGTGACCTGCGTGGGTTTTCTCCGAGATCTTCGGTTTCCTCCCACACTCCAAAAGACGTACAGGTATGTAGGTTAATTGACTGGGTCAATGTAAAAATTGTCCCTAGTGTGTGTAGGATAGTGTTAATGTGCGGGGATCGCTGGGCGGCGCGGACTCGGTGGGCCGAAGGGCCTGTTTCCGCGCTGTATCTCCAAATCTAAAAATTCTAAATCTATCTATACCCTGCAGTGAATGGTCCATTAATGAATGGATCTACAGCATATGCTTGTAAAACATTATGTATTAACAGTGATCGTCTGTAGGGCTCCATTTTGTAATGATTAATGTGTACGTTTATATTAGAAGGAAGTTGCTGCTCCTGCCCTCATTCCCACACGACAACCGTCAAAGATTCGATTCTCATTTTGCCGTGAACCAATTAATTCACCGGAAGGGGCTCAATTCGCTCCCTGACCTGACCTGACCTTGCATGTTCACACAGCTCGGGAAGCTGCACTGGTGCCAGTACGTTCTGCACAACGTTGCAGTGTGAGGCTTGAAAAGTGAGATTCATATCCTGCTCTGGAACCGGGTATGGTTGGAACACCAAAGTCTCGAGTGCAACGTTTAAACCATGGCATGGTATATCGAGGAAGGCAGCATCAGCTCATCAGTCTGGGCGGCTGCTGCAACCTTCTGGCTCGTACATTCCCCATAGCCTTGAAAAGACCCTTTTAAATATATAACCAGTTTTGTGTTGAAAGTTACAGTTGGAACAGTTGAAAATGCCGTTACCCCTTTCAGGCAACGGATTCTAAATTATCTCCATATTTCTAAATCGGGTGATTGATCCAGCTGCCAAGAATAACTTTTCTTTCCACTTAAATACCACTCAATTTGAAAATCTATTATGTAGCAAGTAATGAATACATCAACCCATCTCTGTTATTTCCAATGCTACGGAATACACGCACACATACACTGTATACACACGCATACACACACTGCATACACTCATACACACACCCAACATATTGCATATACATACACACCTCGCACACACACACACACACACTCGTACACACACACAACACACATTCATACACACACACACAACACACTGTATACACACACACATACACTGTATACATAAGCACACACTCACTGCATAACACTCATACACACACCCAACATATTGCATACACATGCACACACACACCTCGCACGCACACAACACACACTGTACAATACACATGCTCAATACACAAGATATACACACACAATACTCTACACACACACAGTATACACACATACTACACACTCACACAGTACATTCAAACGCGGTCGCACTCACTCGCATAATACATACACACACTCACACAATATAAACACTCACAAAACGACACTCACACACATTCACTCGCACTGAACATTCCCTCGAGCATGGGGAATCTCAGGTGCCCACGAGACGTTGAGTTAAAGCCCTGATATCAAGCTCTGCTTTCTGACTGTGGCTCTTTTTTCTTGCAGGTCTTATCTTGTTTAGTACAGATCGCTTCAGTCCGGAGGTCACTATTTAACAATGCAGAGCGTGCAAAGTTCCTCTCTCACCTAGTGGATGGCGTGAAGAGGGTTTTAGAAAATCCACAGGTGATGAACAGTTGGCTGATAATTTCTTATACAGATGGTGGAATAAAAACATCAAAGTGAATGTTCTTTTTTAAGTGTGAAATCCTAGAAGTCTGTTTGTGATTCTTAGACGTGTTCATGGACCGTAGTTTCTGACTGCAAGGCACAGTTTCCTGCAGATAGTGAGCTCCATCTCACCCACTTGATAGGGCAAGGATGGTGTTTGTGCTTCAGGAAGGAAGGAAAGTAATTGGGAGTGCCGTTGTGAACTGTAAGGCATGGAGCAAGCTCCAGAAACAAACTCTACACTCATGGAGTTGTTGAAATGGAAGGGAAGAAACAAATCTGGGTTTACATCTTGGAGGCAGAAGCACTCGTAGATGAAAGTAGCTGGGAGTGGAGGTGGCTCATGTGTGTCCCTCAAGTGTGTTTCACAATTCATTTTAGTCCTGGCAGATTAATGGTTTCAGTATCACATCCCTGTCCAAATAAGAATAAGTAATACTGGAAAAGTATTATTTTTTGAAAATCTGATATATAAAATAGAAAGTGGCAGAAACCCGTTTAATGTTGGGCATTGTCTGTATTTCTTTCACAGCAATGTACCTGTCATGACTCCACCATACTTGGTCCTTGGCCTGCAAAATTGTACATTGACCGTTTTTGCCGAACACTTGCACTCGGTCTGCTGTGGCCTACTGGATCTCCCATTTTAAATCCTCCCCATTCCCATATTGACCTTTCTGTCCTGGGCCTCCTCCATTGCTAGAGTGAGGCCACGCACAAAGTGGAAGAACAGCACCTCATACTCTGCTTGGGTAGTCTACAGCTCAATGATATGAACATTGGTCTCCAAATTTGAGGAAGGATATTCTTGCTATTGAGGGCGTGCAGCGTAGGTTTACTAGGTTAATTCCCGGAATGGCGGGACTGTCATATGTTGAAAGACTGGAGCGACTAGGCTTGTATACACTGGAATTTAGAAGGATGAGAGGGGATCTTATCGAAACGTATAAGATTATTAAGGGGTTGGACACATTAGAGGCAGGAAACATGTTCCCAATGTTGGGGGAGTCCAGAACCAGGGGCCACAGTTTAAGAATAAGGGGTAGGCCATTTAGAACAGAGATGAGGAAAAACTTTTTCAGTCAGAGTTGTGAATCTGTGGAATTCTCTGCCTCAGAGGGCAGTGGAAGCCAATTCTCTGAATACATTCAAGAGAGAGCTGGATAGAGCTCTTAAGGATAGCGGAGTCAGGGGGTATGGGGAGAAAGCAGGAACGGGGTACTGATTGAGAATGATCAGCCATGATCACATTGAATGGCGGTGCTGGCTCGAAGGGCCGAATGGCCTACTCCTGCACCTATTGTCTATTGTCTAACATTGCATTCTCCAATTTTTGGTAATGACAAATCTCCCCACCTTCTTCCCTCACCAACCTCCCCACCACTACCTTTCCTCTACCCATTCTCCCCCTTCTCTCCCCTATGCCCCACCTGGACTCACACCTCTTTATTCCCCCCAACACCTATATTCCTTCCTCTAGCTTCACAATTCACAACTCTTCAATCCCTTTTAATCTCACACCTTCTGTCTTTTCATCTGTGCCTTTTGTCCAACCATCTTTCTATCAAACCCCCCCTTCACTTGTATTACCTGCCTCGCTTCGTACTGCCCCTCCTCCTCTCTTCTTGCTTTCTTCTCCACAATCAGTCTGAAGAAAGATCCCAACCTGAAACTTCACCTCTCCATGGTCTCCAGAGATGCTGCCTGAGTTAGTCCAGCACGTTGTGTCTATCTCAGGTGCTATAAAAGGTGCTACATGCAAGGGTTATCTTTACTGCTTAACGGTCTTGGTACTTGTGGCTGGTATATATGTGTGAAACGGCAACTCCTTTTGCAGAGCTTGTCCGACCCGAACAATTACCATGAGTTCTGCAGGTTATTGGCGCGACTGAAGAGTAATTATCAACTGGGAGAGCTGGTGAAAGTGGAAAACTACCCCGAAGTCATCCGCCTCGTAGCCAATTTCACTGTAACTAGCTTTCAGGTACGACAACCAGCTACCTTTCTGGAGATGTTTATGAACATGCATTTTGTTTAGAGGATAGATAATTGTCAGTGGAGGTATGTTGGGTGAATGAGCTACCTGTGGTTGTTAATACCTTCAGGAGAGATGCATGACAGCATTTGGCATTAGTTTGGGATGCTTTGGTGCTCTACCACTGCACAACATTTGAGCTGGGAACATTATATGACCGGCCAGTATTCAAAGTCTGCAAACCATACATGTTTCTGAGTCTATGCTGGCAGTTGGGTCGCCAACTGTCCCGTATCGGCACGGTGGCGCAGCGGTAGAGTTGCTGCCTTACAGCGAATGCAGCGCCGGAGACTCAGGTTCGATCCTGACTACGGGCGCCGTCTGTACGGAGTTTGTACGTTCTCCCCGTGACCTGCGTGGGTTTTCTCCGAGATCTTCGGTTTCCGCCCACACTCCAGAGACGTACAGGTATGTAGGTTAATTGACTGGGTAAATGTTTTTAAAAATTGTCCCTAGTGTGTAGGATAGTGTTAATGTGCGGGGATCGCTGGGCGGCGCGGACTCGGTGGGCCGAAGGGCCTGTTTCCGCGCTGTATCTCTAAATCTAAAAACAAATATCAGCCGGGACATCCCGTATTTTGGGCTAAATTGGTTTGTCCCGTACGGGACCGCCCTTGTCCCGTATTAGTAAGGTTGCCAACTTCCTCACTCCCAAATACAGGACAAAGGGTGATGTCACCGCCCCGTGCCCCACGTGACCTCACCCAGCCAGCGGCCACGTGCTCCCGCTCCACCAATGGCTTCCGCCATTGGTGGAGCGGGAGCACGTGGCCGCTGGCTGGGTGAGGTCGCACGGGGCAGTGATGTCACCCTTTGTGTCTTACGCCTAGTTGGCAGTAACATGACTTGTGTCGGCAATATCCTCAGAGTATTAACAGCAGCGTGAGTTTGATTGGTGTCGTGCGTTATTTGTTAAACCGCGTTCCCTTCCGCAATTGACCTTGCATTCAAAGATGCAGCGTTAAGTTGGTGAGAGTTGAGTTAATGACATACAGTGAGATGCTAGTCAAAACTTTGGAAATTAAATAAGATTGATCATTTTCTAATGTTTAGTTGAGATGCAGAGTATGAGTTAATCCACATTGTATTTGATTAACCTATTCCCTAAACAAGTGCACAGTCGGACCCGATTCTTATGTGAGGTTGACAACGATAAATAGTGCAGTGTACAGTTGCCAGAAAGATGCAATGGCAGCCAAGAATCTCTTGCTCTGGTAATTCTAGGTTAATGTTTTCTTGTGATTTCCTCCTGGTTTTTTTTCTGTAGCATTGGGAGTTTGCCCCTAACAGTGTGCACTACCTGCTGAGCTTGTGGCAACGCCTGGCTGCCTCAGTCCCCTACGTCAAAGCCACAGAGCCTCACATGTTGGAGACGTATACGCCCGAGGTCACCAAAGCCTACATCACCTCCAGACTGGAATCCATTCACATCATTCTGAGGTACTGCGACGGACTGTTACTGAGCTACTCTGACCCTGGCACAGCCCAAGGCAGCCTATGATAATGAAATGAGAAATGCGTACATGGCGTTTACAGTCGAGGTGTTTCAGGGAGCGTATGCTTGGAGGGGACAGATGTTTATTGAGGCCGTGGCTGCCCAGTGAGGGGTGACGGGTGTGTTTGTCCCCACAGGGACGGGCTGGAAGACCCGTTGGACGACACTGGGCTGGTTCAGCAGCAGCTGGACCAGCTCTCCACCATCGGCCGCTGTGAATATGAGAAGACCTGTGCTCTGCTCGTCCAGCTTTTCGATCAGTCCGCTCAGACCTACCAGGAGCTGTTGCAGAGCGCAAACGCTAGTGCCATGGATATCGCAATACAGGAAGGTAAGGAAAGGTGGAAGGGAACGGCGACTTCTCATGTTCTCTCACATCAATCTTTGGCCTGCTGCCCATGCTCAAAACTGACCTTTTTCTTTTGATAATGTTTTCTGCTAACATTTAACATTGTAAAAAAACAGGCAAAGTGCTGGATTAGCATGTTCTCCAAAGATTCTGCCCGGTCCACTGAGTTACTCCAGCACTTTGTGTGTGTGTGTGTTTTTATAAACCGACATCTGTAATTCCTTGATAGATACAAAATGCTGGAGTAACTCGGCGGGACAGGCAGCATCTCTGGATACGAGCTTACAACCCAGTGGACTCAGCTGGGTTGTAAGCTTCTATCCAGAGATGCTGTCTGTCCCGCTGAGTTACTCCAGCATTATGTGTCTATCTTCGGTGTAAAACAGCGCCTGCAGTTCCTTCCTACACATTTCGCCTGTAATTCCTTGTTTCTCCATTTAATATTGTGAATGGTTACATTAACACATTGCACCTTGTTTCTCAGTGTCACCACCAGGTGTGGTTACGGGCTAAGGCTACCTTAGTGGCTGTGTGAAGGAAAAAAACGTGCAGATGCTGGTTTAAATCAAAGGTAGACACAAAATGCTGGATTAACTCAGCGGGTCAGGCAACATCTCCGGAGAGAGCGGCTGTGTGAAGTGTATTTCCATAGAAGTTCTCAATTCCATTGCCATTCAGCATAGTGTCACAAAACCTACATTCCTATTCTGTTACTGGACAACACTAAGAAACTGCTGATAATATTAATCTGTCAGTGATCGTGTATGCAATATTCTTTCACAGCTATTGCACATTTGTGAATGAACAGTGTGTCCATGATCTTCATGGACCTGTGAATTAAACTATTGATGGGCTGATTGATCTTCTCCCAGGTCGATTGACGTGGCTGGTTTACATCATCGGGGCAGTGATTGGGGGCCGAGTTTCCTTTGCCAGCACGGACGAGCAGGATTCAATGGATGGGGAGCTGGTTTGCCGGTGAGTCCTTAGTTGCCGGATCCTGCCTAGCTGTTTGCAAGGTGCGGAGGTTACGCCAACAGTGGTGCTGCATGTCAAGCTCCAGTAAGGCCTCAGGAGGAAATTCTCATTATGGGGAAGAAAGTTTACCTGCACTGAGTTACTCCAGCACTTTGTGGGTGTTTTTATATGCCAACATCTGTAATTCCTCAATAGACACAAAATGCTGGAGTAACTCAGCGGGATCGAACAGCATCTTTGGATACGGGCATACAATCCAGTGGAGTCCACTGGGTTGTAAGATTCTATCCAGAGATGCTGTCTGTCCAGCATTTTGTATAAGAAAATAACAGCAGTTGCTGGTACAAATCGAAGGTATTTATTCACAAAATGCTGGAGTAACTCAGCAGGTCAGGCAGCATCTCGGGAGAGAAGGGATGGGTGACGTGAATTGGAGGAACAGCACCTCATATTTCGCCTGGGCAGCTTGCAGCCCAGTGGTATGAACATCGACTTCTCCAACTTTAGATAGTTCCTCTGTCCCTCTCTTCCCCTCCCCCTTCCCAGTTCTCCCTCTATCTTCCTGTCTCCACCTATGTCCTTCCTTTGTCCCGCCCCCCTGACATCAGTCTGAAGAAGGGTCTCGACCCGAAACGTCACCCATTCCTTCTCTCCTGAGATGCTGCCCGACCCGCTGAGTTACTCCAGCATTTTGTGAATAAATACCAGCATTTTGTATCCATCTTCGGTGTAAACCCGATGCATTATTCGGGAGATAGACACAAAATGCTGAAGTAAATCAGTGGGACAGGCGGTATCTCTGAATAGAAGGTATGGGTGATGTTTCAGTTCGAGACCCGAAACGTTACTCGTTCCTTCTATCCAGAGATGCTGCCTGTCCCGCTCAGTTACTCCAGCATTTTGAGTCTATCTTCGGTGTAAACCAACATCTGCAATACCTTCCTACGCATTATTCGGGAGGTTGTGCAGATGTGATCATATATAACTAATTTACAGATCTCAAAACATTAGTGCCTGTCATAACATATCACTGATTGAGTTGGATATATTGCTCAGTGATTTACCATTGAAGTGGTTCATTTGATCGGCATTTCATTTGCCTCTCTAAACATTCCTTCCCTCCACCACCATTGCAGCACGGTGTATGAAACTATATTCCAGTTACTTGCCTAACCTGCATCTTCTGAGAAATTACAAATGTGCAATCATCAGTCAAATATGCCCACATTTGAGCTTAAGATGGAAGGGATCTGATGAACCAGCTAAAGATCACTGTTCCTTGGACTTTGACCTTGATTCCAATGTTTGTTAGGGCTCCATGTTACAGTCAGACAAACTCCGGCTTGATATCAGGGCAGTGTCTCTCATCTCACCTTCGTAGTCTGTGTCTGATGAGTCGGGAGTCAGTGTAGTTCTGATCAAACACACACTGGGCATCAGGTTATTGGTGAACGATCGCTGCTTGATGCCACCGTCAGTGACACCTTCAATCACTGCCGATGATTAAGAGATTTAGATTTAGAGATACAGCGCGGAAACAGGCCCTTCGGCCCACCGGGTCCGCGCCGCCCAGCGATCCCCGCACACTAACACTATCCTACACACACTAGGGACACGTTTTACATTTTACCCAGTCAATTAACATACATACCTGTACGTCTTTCGAGTGTGGGAGGAAACCAAAGATCTCGGAGAAAACCCACACAGGTCACGGGGAGAACGTACAAACTCCGTACAGACGGCGCCCGTAGTCAGGAACGAACCTGAGTCTCCGGCGCTGCATTCGCTGTAAGGCAGCAACTCTACCGCTGCGCCACCGTGCCGAGCAGACTAATCGAGCGGCAAGTAGCCATGGTGGATCCTTTTGTGACAAAACAGAATTGTCCACACTGTTATGTAGATGCTGTGTTGTGGCTGTGACCGGGGTGGGCTGGGTAAAGTCCCCAAGAGGCATGTCAGAGGATCAGACGATAACAATCCACTAAAAGAAGACACAACCGCTGGAGTAATTCAGCGGACCAGGCAGCATCGCTGGAGAACGTGGATCGGTGATGTTTTGGGTCGGGTTGTCTTCAGACTGACTCAGGCGTCCCGACCTGAAACATTACCGTTCCATGTTCTCCAGTGATGCTGCCTGACATGCTGAGTTACTCCAGAGGTTTGTGTCTTTTTTAGCATCTGCAGTTACTTGTATCTCATTGACAATCCACTGGTTCTCTTTTAAATTCCAAATTTGGCACGGTGGCGCAGCAGTAGAGTTGCTGCCTTGCAGCGAATGCAGCGCCGGAGACTCAGGTTCGATCCTGACTACGGGCACCATCTGTACGGAGTTTGTACGTTCTCCCCGTGACCTGCGTGGGTTTTCTCCGAGATCTTCGGTTTCCTCCCACACTCCAAAGACGTACAGGTATGTAGGTTAATTGGCTGGGCAAATGTTAAAAAAAAATTTTTTTTAATTGTCCCTAGTGTGTGTAGGATAGTGTTAATGTGCGGGGATCGCTGGGCGGCGCGGACTCGGTGGGCCGAAGGGCCTGTTTCCGCGCTGTATCTCTAAATCTAAATCTAAAAGCTTGTTTGAACCTGTCTCTCAGTTGTTCCTCCACCCTGGATTGTCATCCATTACCTGAACCATTGCTCCAGCATTAAACCGTCTGTGTGTTTAAAGAGTTTGCGGTAGGCATTAAAATAATCTTTATCGATGAATGTATTTTCTGCGTCCCTTGTCTGGGCCTAGGTTGGGGGGGGCTTGCTGGCAGAGTGCACTGGAGACCACCTGACTGTGTTTGATGGTTCCTTTGCAGAGTTTTGCAACTGATGAACTTGACTGATTCTCGACTGGCACAGGCGGGCAATGAGAAGCTGGAACTGGCCATGCTCAGCTTCTTCGAGCAGTTTCGCAAAATCTATATCGGAGATCAGGTTCAGAAATCATCCAAGGTAAAAAGGGGTGACGTTATATTGCCTCTCCCCCTCCCTCTCCCACTCCCCCTCCCCCTCTCTCTGCGCTGTCTTTTATTTTCATTACTTACCTTTGCAATGTGTCTTGACTGGTTTTATGAAGGTTAGCAGGGCAATAGTAAAGCCTTGGACCGATCCAGCGGGCCATTCTGTGTGGGGGGCCATTGCAATAGTTGCCGCCCTCGCCAATGATACCGACATCCTGGAATGAAAAATAAAAAAGGAAGGCACATTCTTCACAAAGAATGTCAGAATAACCTATAAGATAGAAACCTTGCACAAATATCAAGCCTTAATTCCCTCTCAAAATGGCCGTGGCAAAGATACCCTTCTCAAGCTCCATCATGTATTCGACAGCCACTGAGTTTAGAATGGTTCAAGAAACAATGAGTAAAACACGTCACACCACGTGCATTATTCTTCTTAGTCTTGGTTGTGGGAGGGCTATCGGCCGGGGCACCAAGAAAGCTGATACCTCTCTAATGCTACTGGATCTTTAACGCTCGTATTAGTATTAACATAGAACATAGGTGCAGGAAGAGGCCATTTGGCCCTTCGAGCCAGCAGCACATTCTTATTATTAACATTATATTAATAATAAGCAGAAAGTACAGTCCAATTGTGATGCGTGTAAAGGATCCCTGAGCAGCCAGAGGTTTGGCAGACTGAGCCCAGCTATGGGTTGTAGGTAAGGATTAGCAACGGTCTTTCAGGGCTCAAGTGTGTGCAGTGTCTGACTGTGACATCTCACAGTGGAACTTGCTTTGAAATTGTGAGATTTAGATTCTCAATCTTGTCACGCGACTGCACCAGTAACAAGTGTAATCACACTGTCCGTCATTGAATGCACGGCTAATGCTACATCTCAGAATGTGTAGGAAGGAACTGCAGATGCTGGCTTACACCGAAGATAGACACAAAATGCTGGAGTAACTCAGCGGGACAGGCAGCATCTCGGGAGAAGGAATGGGTGACGTTTCGGGGCGTGACCCCGACGTCTCGACCCGAAACGTCGGCCATTCCTTCTCTCTAGAGATGCTGCCTGTCCCGCTGTGTCACTCCAGTAGTTTTGGGTCTACTGCTGTACATTGGAAAACTGGCACGTCGGAACTGGGGGGTCAGATCATGGCAGGGAAGCCATCCCTCTGGAATCACAGCTATTAATGAGCAGGAGATGAGCCTGAAGTTTGTTTTGGCCCACCCACCTCACTCCAGGGCACAGAGTGTGCCACCCTTGATGCCAGTTATAGTGTTGGCAAATACCACAATAAATGTGATCGTGCGGGGCTCAGATCTGCATTTCTGGTGAAGCGTTAACCAGTGCTCCTCTTTCCTGGGGATGGTATGTTACAGTTTTAGGTTCTCGCTCCAAAAACCTGGGCACACGTAACTGGTGAAAATTGGACGACGGGGCCCACATATTGCAGCACTTTTACAACAAGTCATGATTCCTTCCATCCAGAGATGCTGCCTGACCCGCTGACCATCCAGAGGTGCTCCAGCATTTTGTGTTTATCTTCAACTAAACTGAGTGCAGTCATCTCAAGCGGAATACTTTCCCAACCAGTATGTCCGTGGCTCGTGGGATCGTTGGTTTTAACAAGGAAAGTGAGGGCAGGAGAGTTATAGTGATATAGTATGGAAACAGGCCCTTCGGCCCAACTTGCCCACACTGGCCAACAATTTCACAGGCAGGAACGGGGTACTGATTGAGAATGATCAGCCATGATCACATTGAATGGCGGTGCTGGCTCGAAGGGCCAAATGGCCTCCTCCTGCACCTATTGTCTATTGAAACCAAGGTCCTCTGGCTAACTGAGTAGGTGTAATAAATCTCTTGGCACTCTGAGGATAGTCGGATTTCTCACAGTGTTCCTGGCCAATACTTATCCCTCAATTAACATCACTAAAGCTAATTAAGTGATCATTTATCCTCTTGCTGTTGCGAACACTTTGCTCTATTCAGCCCAACTGAAGTGTTTCCCCACTCGACACCACATTGGCTGGTTAGTATTTTTGGCCTCTGCTGACTGTTTTCCTTTCCTCTGCACAGTTGTATCGTAGGCTGTCGGAGGTCCTGGGACTGAACGACGAGACAATGGTCTTGAGTGTTTTCATTGGGAAAATGTGAGTGTGTACACTTATGTGGTTAAAGCTGATTCTGCTTATGACAATCACGAGGCAGTTGTAGACACCGTGGACAAGTGGTGTCATCATCAGGATCGTTAGATTATATTTAAGAAAAAACTGCATTCAGAAATTTGGTTTTTGAGGTCAGACTGTTATTCTATGAACTCCCATTCAATCTAACGAGCACTCTTTTAGTTTAGATTATTGTCATGTGTACCAAGTTACAGTGAAAAGGTTTTTATTGCGTGCTATCCAGTCAGCGGAAAGACTAGACATGATTACAATCAAGCCGCCCACAGTGTACAGATACAGGATAAAGGCAATAAAATTTAGTGTAAGATAAAGTCTAGTAAAGTCTGATCAAAGATAGTCTGAGGGTTTCTAATGAGGTGGATTGTAGCTCAGGACTGCTCGAGTTGGTGATTGGATGGTTCAGTTGCCTGATTATAGCTGGGAAGGAACTGGCCCTGTATCTGGAGTTGTGCTTTTTCTTATTGAAACGTATAAGATAATTAGGGGGTTGGACACGTTAGAGGCAGGAAACATGTTCCCCAATGTTGGGGGAGTCCAGAACAAGGGGCCACAATTTAAGAATAAGGGGTAGGCCATTTAGAACGGAGATGAGGAAGAACTTTTTCAGTCAGAGAGTGGTGAAGGTGTGGAATTCTCTCCCTCAGAGGGCAGTGGAGGCCAGTTCGTTGTATGCTTTCAAGAGAGAGCTAGATAGAGCTCTTAAGGATAGCGGAGTGAGGGGGTATGGGGAGATGGCAGGAACGGGGTACTGATTGAGAATGATCAGCCATGATCGCATTGAATGGCGGTGCTGGCTCGAAGGGCTGAATGGCCTACTCCTGCACCTATTGTCTATTGTCTAAGAGGGACTTTGGAGAGGGTGTAGACGAGGTTTATTAGAATGATACCTGGATTCGGGAGTGTTAGAAGTCGGTCTTGGATTGTTTTCTCTGGAGCACCAGGGGTTGCCGGAAGACCTGATAGAACTGGATTACATTTTGAGCAGCACAGTTAGGGCAGACAGTCAGAACCTTTTCCCAAAATGGAAAAATCAAATATTAAAGGACATAGCTTTAAAGGTGAGAGCAGCAAAGTTTAAAGGGGAAGCGGCAAGTTGTTTTTTACACAAAGGGTGGTGGTGAGTGCCGAGAACGTGTTGCCGGGGGTCATGTTTGAGGCAGACACAATAGTGGGATTTTAGAGACTTCTGGATACGTACATGGATATGCAGGGAATGGAAGGATATGGGTTATGTACAGGCCGATAAGAATTGGTCGGCATCATGTTCAGCACAAACATTGTGGGCCGAAGGGCCTGTTATTCCGCTGTACTGTTCTATATTCTATAATCAATATAATTTACTTATGTTAACTAAACTGGAAGAGTTCTACTGAGACTTAAATGCAAGGGTGACACGTTTTGTGACTTGTAACTATTTGTTTGTTGCCACATAGAATCACTAACCTGAAATACTGGGGAAGGTGCGAGCCAATCACCTCAAAGACTCTGCAGCTGCTGAATGATCTCTCCATTGGATATCCTTTGATGAAAGTCTCCCGGTATGGGGTGGGGGCAAATAGTTTTCTAAAGGTACAATCTGTGGCACACAGGAGTAAATCTTTAAGTCAAGTCTATTGTCATTCACCTGTATGGAGAGGTAGAGGAGTAATGATAATCTTGCTCGCAGCAGCACCACAGGCATATCGACAAAGACAACGCACAAAAACGGTGGTACCGCGGTAGAGCTGCTACCCTACGGCGCCAGAGACTCCGTTTCAATCCTGACTAAGTGGGTTTTCTGTACGGAGTTTGTACTTTCTCCTTAAGACCACGTGGGTTTTCTCTGGGTGCTTCGGTTTCCTCCCACACTTCAAAGAAAGGCTTGTAGGTTAATTGGCTTCTGTAAAATTGTCCCTAATGTATGTAGGGTGGAACTAGTGTACGGGGCGATCGCTGGTCGGCGCAGATTCAGTCGGGTTAAGAGCCTGTTTCCAGCTGTATCGTAAGATCATAAGTGAGAGGAACAGAATTAGGCCATTCGGCCCATCAAGTCTACTCCGCCATTCAATTGTGGTTGATCTATCTCTCCCTCCTAACCCCATTCTCCTGCCTTCTCCCCCTACCCTCTGACACCATCAAGAATCTATCTATCTCTGCCTTAAAAATATCCACTGACTTGGCCTCCTCAGCCTTCTGTGGCAAAGAATTCCACAGATTCACCACCCTCTGACTAAAGAAATTCATCCTCATCTACTTCCTAAAAGAGCGTCCTTTAATTCTAATACTGTGACCTCTAGTCCTGGACTCTCCCACTGGTGGAAACGTCGACTACAGATAGTGGTATCTCTAGTCTAAAGTCTAAAAAAACATGAATTATATATAAATTACACAGATTGGACAAGTCAGTGAAAATCTGAAGTAAAATCATATGAAGAAAGACTGGATAGACTCGGCTTGTACTCGCTGGAATTTAGAAGATTGAGGGGGGATCTTATAGAAACTTACATAATTCTTAAGGGGTTGGACAGACTAGATGCAGGAAGATTGTTCCCGATGTTGGGGAAGTCCAGAACAAGGGGTCACAGTTTAAGGATAAGGGAGAAGTCTTTTAGGACCGAGATGAGAAAGGTTTTTTTCACACCGAGAGTGGTGAATCTGTGGAATTCTCTGCCACAGAAAGTAGTTGAGGCCAGTTCATTGGCTATATTTAAGAGGGAGTTAGATGTGGCCCTTGTGGCTAAAGGGATCAGGGGGTATGGAGAGAAGGCAGGTACGGGATACTGAGTTGGATGTTCAGCCATGATCGTATTAAATGGCGGTGCTGGCTCGAAGGGCCGAATGGCCTACTCCTGCACCTATTTTCTATGTTTCTAAAATCGGTAAATATTGGATCTGTGGAGAGAGAGGAAGAGAGCTGCCATTTTGGGTTGAAGACTTTCCACTGTTTGACAAAAGGTTGTCAAGTTGAAAGATTACTCTCATTCCTCTCACAGCAGATGCTGCCTGACCCATTGAGCATTTCTAGCATTTTCTGCTTTTATTTTAAATTTCATCCCTGTGATCTACCCATATTTTAAAATAGCTTTCAAACTCTGCACAAAAACTTAACTGATGGAAAAGTCTAAAAAAAATGCAATTAATTAACTCTTACCTGGTGACAAGTGGACAACAAATGTGCTGAGGGAAGCTGATGGAACAGTCAATGATGTCAGCCTTTGGTTTCTAGTGATAGCCCTGAGGAGCTGTGGCAGTGGTTGTGGGCGAGTAGGGTTTGGGCTCTATACCACCTCTCAGGTCATTAAATACCCACAGGTTTACTGGTCAATGTAGCTGGGGTCATACCCTTCAAAAAGAGTATTTTGTTCCCAGATACAAAGGCTTGTATGGCAATCTCTGGTGCCTTTGAGGGAATAGAGGAGGTTTAAGAACAAGTGGAGAATGGTAAAAGATTTTTGAATAATGCCATTGACTGTTTGTATCCTTGACTTAATATCTACATACAGCAGTGTCAGGAAGCTGGTAAAACTTACTGCCGTTCAATTCATGCTGAACAATCACACAGTAAGTGCCTCTTACTTCTCATCTTGTTCACACCTCCTCGCTCTGTCATTCGCTACCCTGGCTACATGTTTAGACAATGGAAAAATGGGTTTTATTTGAATACATTGATTGTTGATGAAGGAACTTGGTGTTACTGGCAAACCTTTCCAAACTAGAATCGTGTTGGTAAGCTAATTCTTCCTCTATTGTTGTATTGTGTGTCATTAATTGTCAGAATGGGTGAATAATGATCTAATGTCCACTTCAACTTGACAGAGCGAGCACTTTTCATTCCTGGGCATCAATAACCAATCAAACCTGAGTGATATGCGTTGTCGAACGACCTTCTACACAGCGCTTGGACGATTGCTTATGGTTGATCTAGGTATGTAACCAGCAAGGATTGAACTATAGACACAAAATGCTGGAGCAACTCAGCGGGAGCCTGGTCTCGACCCAAAACGTCACCCATTCCTTCTCTCCAGAGATGCTGCCTGACCCGCTGAGGTACTCCAGCATTTTGTGCCTATCTTCGGTTTAAACCAGCACCTGCAGTTCCTTCCCATGCCAATGATTTGGCTATGATTAGTCTGTACTCTAGATTAGAAACTGAAACTTTGAGAGTGTCTGGCCTAATTAATTTTATAGTTGACATGTTTTCATGGTGTTGATTTGCAAGTAATCCTAATTTGTGTTTTCTAAACATATGAACTTTACAAAGTGGTGATGATAATCTGGGACCTGTCCAGATTATACAGTTTGATATCGACTGTCGCTGGTTGCATTTCTGCAGCACTGCCTTTTTTCAGCGCTCTTCAAAAGTGCCTTCCCCTAAAGGCTGTAGAATGTCACCATTCGTTCAGAGGTCCTGGAGGCACAGTCAAACAAGGAATAGATCAAGCAAGCTTTTGAACTGCAGAGGAAGGTGGGCATGTAAATCAAATTCTTGTCGGACGTGTAACGTAAATATCAGGGGCCTTAGAAGCATCGATGCACTAGAGACACCTTGGGGTGCAAGTCCTTGGCTCGCTGGAGACGGAGACACGATGGACAGGGTAGTGGCAAAGGCATTTGGTGTGAGGGTGGGAATATCACGTTGTAACTGTACAAAACGTTGGTTAGATCACAGTTGGAGTATTGTGTGCAGTTTCCATTAAAGGCAGGATGTGTGGGCATTAAAGAGAGCACAGGAGATTCGCCGGGGAGGTTGCCTGGAGGGGAGGATTTTAGTGACTGGCTTTCTTCCCACAAGAACGCAGGTGGCTGGCAGATGACCTTGCACAGGTTTACAAACGTAGGAGGGGCATTGATAGGATAGAAAGTTTTTTTTTTTATCAGGGCAGGGCAGTCTGGAGCTGGAAGGCACAGGTTTAAAGTGAGAGGAGAAATTTAAAGGAGATCTGTTTTTCACACAGAGAGTGGCCATTATGTGGTATGAGCTACCAGACGAAATGATAGTGCCTACAACACTTAAAGGGTATTTCTCGGATAGTTGGATAGGATAGGAGTACAGGGATACTTGGCTAATGTAGGCGTGGGCTTTCCCCAGAGAGGCAGCATTGTTGTCATGGTTGAGTGGCCACAGGGGCTTGTTTCTGAGTTGATGATTCTATGAATGCCACAATGATGGGCGAATGGCACTGCCCTAAGGCAAGGGGAGGTGAAGTGGAGAGGTTGCATTGTTGGAAAGTGGAGGGCGTGGATGTGAGATGAGAGTAGCTGAGCAAGTATTTGAAGTGAGAGGCAGGCACGGGTGAACGGTGAGGACCAAAGTTGCAGGCAACAATGTGTCATCATGTCAATACATAGAAAACATAGAAACATAGAAAATAGGTGCAGGAGGAGGCCATTCGGCCTTTCGAGCCAGCACCACCATTCAATATGATCATGGCTGATCATCCAGCTCAGTAACCTGTACCTGCCTTCTCTCCATACCCCCTGATCCCTTTAGCCACAAGGGCCACATCTAACTCCCTCTTAAATATAGCCAATGAACTGGCCTCAACTACCTTCTGTGGCAGAGAATTCCACAGACTCGCCACTCTGTGTGAAGAAATGTTTTCTCATCTCGGTCCTAAAAGACTTCCCCCTTATCTTTAAGCTGTGACCCCTTGTTCTGGACTTCCCCAACATCGGGAACAATCTTCCCGCATCTAGCCTCTCCAACCCCTTAAGAATTTTATATGTTTCAATAAGATCCCCCCTCAATCTTCTAAATTCCAGCGAGTACAAGCCTAGTCTATCCAGTCTTTCTTCATATGAAAATCCTGCCATCCCAGGGATCAATCTGGTGAACCTTCTCTGTACTCCCTCTAAGGCTAGAATGTCTTTCCTCAGATTAGGAGACCAAAACTGTACGCAATACTCCAGGTGCGGTCTCACCAATGCCCTGTACAACTGCAGCAGAACCTCCCTGCTCCTACACTCAAATACACAACACCCCATGGGTCTCAGAGCCACCTCCCAGTTTTACAAATAACCAAGGCGTGCGTACCTTTCTTGACGATTTTTCTAATGCTAGATTTTGCTGAATGGACCCGCCTCGACTGATGTGTGGCGGGTGTTTGCGACAGATCTGGGCATTTCTGATTTGGAAAAGGCGTCTGCAGAGTCCCCTGCGTAGATATGAAGGGGCGTGCATGCAGAGGGTGAGACGACAGTATCTGGCTCAGCTCTTCCAAACCCTTGGTTGAATTGAGAATTGGCTGGCGGTCTCTACTGTGGAGAGCATTGAAGGCTTTGTGAGACACGGAGAGAGGTTTGTTTTTATATGTAGATTTGCAAATAACTTCACCTTGTGTGTTGCTGTGTTCCACAGGGGAGGACGAAGACCAGTTTGAGCAGTTCATGCTTCCCTTAACCGCAGCGTTCGAGGCAGTAGCACAAATGTTTAATTCAACCACATTCAATGAACAAGACGCTAAGGTACGGCACGGACGTGGACATTTCATGCTGTTGCTGCTTTTGCCCCACAGTGACACCTTCACAATGTTAATTCCCGGGATGGCGGGACTGTCGTATGTTGACAGACTGGAGCGACTGGGCTTGTGTACACTGGAATTTAGAAGGATGAGAGGGGATCGTATCGAAACATATAAGATTTATCAAGGGTTTCGACACGCTAGAGGCAGGAAACATGTTCCCAATGTCGGGGGAGTACAGAACGAGGGGCCACAGTTTAAGAATAAGGGGTAGGCCATTTAGAACAGAGATGAGGAAAAACCTTTTCACTCAGAGAGTTGTGAATCTGTGGAATTCTCTGCCTCGGGAGGCAGTGGAGGCCAATTCTCTGGATGCTTTCAAGAGAGAGTTAGATAGAGCTCTCAAAGATAGCGGAGTCAAGGGTTATGGGGAGAAGGCAGGAATGGGGTACTGATTGTGGATGATCAGCCATGATCACATTGAATAGTGGTGCTGGCTCGAAGGTCCGAATGGCCTCCTCCTGCACCTATTGTCTATTGTTTCAGGCCACCGCACTGTAAGTGAGCAGCAAAGTGGTTCAGTGGCATCATTCCCAGTCGCTGGTATTTATGAACAATCTCTCAAGGGTGCAGCTAATTGACATCTACTTCTCCATCCCTTTTCTATTTTTAAATCATTATCAAGATGTGTACATCACTGGTGAAGCTTAAAGTGTTTGCACACCCTTGACCAGTCTCAGACTGAGTGGTGGCCAATCCAGAGGTTCTTTTCGAGTTACACTCATGGCTCACGGTCTGGAGTTGCAAGGAGTAATTCCTTCGAAAGGGTCTTTGCACAACCTATTAGTTCCGCGGTCACTATCACTATATTTTAATTTCAAATGAATTCAGTTACTGACGTTAAATTCACCCACTTATGTGGGGTCTGAGCTCGTGTCAGTAAATCTGTGGCCCAGTGCGCTGGATTACAGGCAACACTCCCAACGCATCAGAGAGGGGTAATGACCAGCGACGTTGGTGCTAGATTGTGAGCAGTCGGGGTCCATACTATCAATGGGGCTGGGATAGTAACAGAGTAATGTCCAGACTAGAGCCCAAACTGAGATACATGATCAGTGTAGTAAAGTAATATATAAGTGCACACCCTTTTCTTGATAAATCACAGGGAATAGAAATTCCAAACTGCGGGGTTTATTTTCCTAACGTGAGATTGACTCATGATTTAGATTTAAAGATACAACGCAGAAACATGCCCTTCGGCCCACCGGGTCTGCGCCGCCCAGCGATCCCCGCACATTAACACAACCCTACGAGGGACAATTTTACATTTGCCCAGCCAATTAACCTACAAACCTGTACGTCTTTGGAGTGAAAAAGTAACTTGTGGAAAGGAACTGCAGATGCTGGTATATACCGAAGATAGTCACTGGAGCTGGAGCTGAGGTGCTGGAGCAACTCAGCAGGCCAGGCAGCATCTCTGGAGGAAAAGGATGCGTGACTATTCGAGTCGGGTCTCTTCTTCAGACTGAAAGTAGAAGGGAGGGAACTGGAGATAAGGAAAGGCCAGAGCAAAGCAGGGCCGGCAACAGATGACCAGGGAGGGGTGGAGCCCACAATGGTCCATTGTTGGCTGGGGAACAGATGATAACGAAAGGATACAAGGATGCGAACAGTGGAACTAGTGGGATGACTAGGGGTGGGGGAGGGAGGGAATGCAGGGATACGATAGAGGTCAACGTTCATACCACTGGGTTGCAAGCTTCCCAAGTGAAATATGAGCTTCTGCTCCTCCTCTTGTGTGCGTGCGGCCTCACTCTAACAATGGAGGAGGCCCCGGACAGAAAGGTCCACCTGGGAATGGGAAGGGGAGTTAAGATGTACCTTGTTCACCCTGCCATTCTGTGAGCAATCAGAATTTTACTTTGAATTCAGCAGCCACATTTAAGCAAACATACATTGCCAAAGGCAGCTCTGTATCTGGTACGTATCAAACCCACGCTGTATCTAATTATGCTCCTTGATGTTTGTTGCTCACAGCGGACGTTGGTTGGCCTGGTGAGAGACCTGAGGGGTATCGCTTTTGCCTTCAATGCAAAGACCAGCTTTATGATGTTCTTCGACTGGATGTATCCTTTTTAACATCTTGGCCGGGAACCAAAGGCGGGGAATTGGGATCGAGCATTGAACTGGAAATGGGGACTGGATTTCAAATCTTCTGGGGGTGAAGTTCTGTTGGTTTGTATAATTATTAAATGGTCTCCAAGGTCAGTTTCTTAATCAGAGAGCATGGAGGTCACGTCAGTTCATGTGGGCTTTGTGCTGTGTAACCATTGGACGGAATGGCACTACGGTACACAATCTACAGTTGCATTAGTTTAGTTTGGAGACACAGCGTGGAAACCAGCCTTTCAGCCCACCGAGTCCACACCGGCCAACGATTATCCGCACACTAGCTCTGTCCCACACACTGGGGACAATTTACAGAAGCCAATTAACGTACAAATCCGCACGTCTTTGGGATGTGGGAGGAAACCGCAGTACCTGGAGACAACCCACGCGGTCCCAGGGAGAACGTGCAAACTCCATACAGACAGCACCCGTAGTCAGGATCGAACCCGTGTTCTCTGGCATGTTGAGGCAGCAACTCTACCTCTGCGCCAGTGTGCCACCCTATTACATTTAAGTGACTTTATTTGTGTCATTCTGGTGTGGAATATTATAGATGCTATGAAATTAAGCACAGCCGAACACACTGTGAAAATATGTGAAATCGGTAAAATGGGTCAGTGATGGCTTCCCCTCGGGGTTACACAGATAAGTGTAATAGACATGTCAAATACAGAAACCGTTCATTCTGTTCCGACGCAGATTAATCCGTTCATTCACTGCGCCTTTAGTTGGCAGAGCAGAGTGGCCTGAGCTTTGCTCCAACACCGAATCTGTGCGATCCACGTCTAGTGCCAAAGTCCAACAGGTTCTGGCGAGAGGCAGCACAAGTCCATCCAGAGTCACAGTGGGCACTGCATGTGGACTCAGGCTGCATTGATGGTTCCAAAACAAACTTAGCGCAAAACTGGAAAATGAAAGGAATCAGACGAACTTTCACTCACAACCCATCTGGTTATTGTTGCTGCTAACTTGAGAATACTTTCACCAGCTTTCTCGTCTGCAATCAGCACAGGCCACTTGAAACAGAGGAATAGTCGATTGCTTTCCCAGATTATTGTGTTGATATTGAATGTGAGAATAATTCACATTTCTGTCCACTGTTTGCAGGCCTCCTGGCGACTTTTAAGGATGGGGTGGGAGGGTAGGTTCTTCAAATTCTCTCCACAGATCTGAATCTGATAGCATCACTAAATTAAATTAAATACAGCGAAGGTAGACACAGAATGCTGGAGTAACTCAGCGGGACAGGCAGCATCTCTGGATAGAAAATACGCTGTTCCTCTCTGTGTCGTTGTAACGTTGGGATGAACCTAATGATGAAGCACACCATTAAAATTCCATGCAAACCAGTAATTCCATCACGAATGCCTGTGGCAATTTGCTACATCACAATGGTATTGAATTGTATAGGAAGGAACTGCAGATGCTGATTTAAACCAAAGATAGGCACAAAAAGCTGGAGTAACTCAGCGGGTCAGGCAGCATCTCTGGAGAAGAACGTCTTCAAAGCAAGCATACCTTGAGATTTCGCAGTGGAGCAGAGGAAATGTGCAAGATGGAACTGCAGATGCTGGATTAAACCAAATATAGACACAAAAAGCTGAAGAAGGGTCACGACCCGAAACGTCACCTATTGCCTTTGTCCAGAGATGGTGTCTGACCTGCTGAGTTACTCCAGCATTTTGTGTCTTATCTTCGGTATTAAATTGTGTACAGGTTTCAGCATTCATCTGGTAATCTATTTATCACGGGTATTGTGTAATTTATAATACGCGATGCCATAAGATGAAATGAAACGATAATAAGAGCTAGATAGAGCTCTTAAGGATAGCGGAGTCAGGGGGTATGGGGAGAAGGCAGGAACGGGGTACTGATTGAGAATGATCACCCATGATCACATTGAATGGCGGTGCTGGCTCGAAGGGCCGAATGGCCTCCTCCTGCACCCATTGTCTATTTTAGACGGAAGAAAAATAAAATCTGACTCGTTAAGATTGTCACACAATTCTATCATGGTAATTTCTATTTGGCTCGATGCTGGATGAGTCGTTGCTAGTCCCGTTACTAGTTACTAGTCCCGTTACTAGCTACTAGTCCCGCCTCAGACTGAGACGGTCGTGGGTTTGTCCTGCTGAAGAGAGTTGAGCACCCAGTCCGGGCTGAATCTCCAGTGCGATGGTCAGAGTGTAGCACTGTGAGGGGAAACATAGAAACAGTGGGAAACACAGCACGATCTCAAAAACAACGATCTGACAACCACTTGATCTGCCGTCGGCAATGTTGCCTTTGGGAGGAATGTTTGACCAGTCTCTGGCAAGGGCACTACTCGTCTTTGAACAGTACCATGGATAGTTCATGCACAGAGCAGTACCATGGAAGATCATCACTCCTCCAGCCACCCAGAGGCACTTCAACACAGCTCCCTGCAACTCGATAGTACCGAGTCAGGCAATGACCGCGACTCATTTGGTTAAACTCTTTCTCTCAAAGTATGATGAACAGAGAAACAACTCATTCTAACATTCTGAGCTTAAAAGCATCCCGGGCTGTTTTCCAGGTGGATTGTTTGACCGATGCTCTGCTGGGGGATCCTACAATGCTATTTTGTAAAGCAAGAGAGCTTTCCCTATAGTCCTGGCCGAAACTGAATGCTCGATCAACCTTATTAGAACAGATTATCTGGCCCAGAATCCCAGGAGTGTGCTACGTCAAAACAGTAATTGTACTTGCTACGTGCTAACGGCAGAGTCCCTCTGACACTCCCATATTCCTTCAGTCCTCCTCACAGTGCCTCAACATTCAATGGTGAATCAGCCTGGACCACGTGCCCATCGCTGCAACAGGACAAACCCACAGTCCAGTCATCTACCATAACTGGGCGTGAACGGTAACCGAGGTGATGCTGAGAGAACAGAGAGAGACCAAGTGCTGCGCACACACACACACTGGATTTTACCTCCAGTCATTTCACCTAAGGCGCAGCGGTAGAGTTGCTGCCTTCCAGTGCCAGAGACCCGGGTTTGATCCTGACTGCGGGTGCTGCCCGTACATCGTTTGCACGTTCTTCCCTTGACCTAGGTGGGCTTTCTCCGGTTTCTTCCCGCATTCAAAAGACGTACAGGTTTGTACGCTCATTGGCTTGGTATTCTTGCAAATTGTGCCTCGTGTGTGTGTAGGGCAGTGTGGGTGCACGGGGATTGGTGGTCGGTGGTGGGCCGAGGGACCTGTTTCCGCGCTGTGTCTCTAAACTAAACGAAACTAACAAAACAAATGCACTCTTGATTTACTGAAGCCGATGGAATAGAGCTTCCTCTTCGAAGGTGACATGATTTACAGCTGCTCTGATTTCCTTAGCGTCGGTCCCACAGTTACCCTGCCTACATGCCGATCCTACAGCGCGCAGTGGAGCTGTGGTACCACGACCCAGCCTGCACCACCCCCATTCTCAAGCTGATGGCCGAGTTGGTCCACAACAGGTGAGGTCCGCCCGTCCGCCAAAGGTGGGTGCACCGTCGCCTGTCCGGTTGGTTGCCTCCTTCACGGGTGCGCTGGCTCAAACAGGCATGTGTGTCACTGCACAATCTGTGTGTCTGCCCGAGGTGTGCCAATAGGGGACAATTAGCCGGGACGTCCCAATATTTTGGGCTAAGTCGGTTTGTCCCGTACGGGACCGCCCTCGTCCCGTATTAGTAGGGTTGCCAACTTCCTCGCTCCCAAATCAGGGACAAAGGGTGACGTCACCGCCCCACGCGACCTCACCCAGCCAGCGGCCATGTGCTCCCGCTCCACCAATGGCGGCAGCCATTGGTGGAGCGGGAGCATGTGGCCGCTGGCTGGGTGAGGTCACGTGGGGCGCGGGGGCGGTGACGTCGTCTTGTCCTGTATTTGGGAGCGAGTAAGTTGGCAACCCTAGTCTGCCCGAGCCGAAGAGTGCTCAACGTCTTCGGCTTAAGCAGTGCCTTATTGAGGAGCCTGCTGCCATTTTTACGCTGGCCTGGTGTACCAGCACACGGTCATTTATCGTGTTGCTCGTTGTGGAACCTTGGTGTTGACAGTTTCGGCACCAGTTGTCGCGATGGGATGGGTGAAAGGCATCGCAACAAATCAGTGTTGTAAGGAGGCACTGGAAGGAAATGTTTTTGCCTGTTCTAACGTCACGCTGCACGTGTGTCTCTCTCTCTCTCTCTCCACTCCTCACCTGTGCTTTCCCTCCCCACGTAATACAGTCATACAGCAGGGAAACAGGCCCTTCGGCCCAACTCGTCCATGCTGACCAAGATGCCCCATCTATGCCAGTCCCATTTGCCCGTGTTTGGCCCAAATCCCTCTAAACTTTTCCTATCATGGAGTCATACAGCATGGAAATAGGCCCTTCGGCCCAACTCATCCATGCCGACCAGCATACAGTCCTCCAACCTTCCAAATACATTCGACACAAATGCTGGAGTAACTCAGCGGGACAGGCAGCATCTCTGGAGAGAAGGAATGGGTGACGTTTCGGGTCGAGACCCTTCTTCAGACTGGGGGCCCGGGGAAAGTGAAACGAGGGATCTAGACGGAGAATTAGATAGATATAGAACTGCAGATGCTCGTTTAAATCGAAGGTAGACACAAAATGCTGGAGTAACTCAGCGGGTCAGGCAGCATCTGTGGAGAGAAGGAATGGGTGACGTTTCGGGTCGACGTCACCCATTCCTTCTCCAGAGATGCCTGCCCGCTGAGTTACTCCAGCATTTTGTGTTTACCTTCGAAATACACTTAGGTTCATATCATATCATATCATATATATACAGCCGGAAACAGGCCTTTTCGGCCCTCCAAGTCCGTGCCGCCCAGTGATCCCCGTACATTAACACTATCCTACACCCACTAGCATTCTGTGTCTCCGGTTTAAACCAGCATCTGCAGTTCCTTCCTACACTTTCCAAAAACAATGACAGCCCAACAGCCCCTGCGCTGCCAAGGCCGTTCTCATTGCAATGACCCTGACGAATTGCACAAAGCTGCTGTAGTTTCACACTGACTGGTGACGGAGTCACTCCATCTGAGCCACGACAGATCGCTGGCCGATCTCGGGTTGCTGGCAGTACTCTGGGCATGAGACTGGGGTTCCAGAACTGAGGAACCATCTGGAGGGAACTGAGACTGGAGTTGCAGTCGGAGCAGAGAACAATTTATAGAGTTGGTTGAAAACGAGAAGATTTTGATAGAACAGGGATCAGCTGTTCCAATGGCAGCAGAGTCTGTAACCAAAGAACAGAGATTTTGAGACCATTTGCAAGAGAACCAGGGGAAAGCAGGAAGCTATGATCGAATGTCATGACTGAAAGGCAAGTTGGAGCACATTCAATGCCAACTTTACAAAAGGGAATGAATAAATCCACAGGAAACATTTGAAAAAACATAGGGAGTGGAACGAATTGTGTGGTTCAAATAGAGTTGGTCCAGGCATAGTGAACAGAAGCAACTACCTGCGAGCTGTGGACTGAGTAGTTCACTTATAAACCGGGTCTAGGCAAAGTGGATGGGACCAACTATTTGCTTGCCGTGTGCTGAATAGCTCATTTATAGACTGGGTCCAGGCACTTTTGCTGTTGCAGCTCCTAGACTGTGGAACAGCATCCCTCTCCCCATCAGAACTGCCCCCTCCATCGACTCCTTTAAGTCCAGGCTCAAAACCTATTTCTACTCCCTAGCGTTTGAGGCCCTCTGAGGGGGCGCTGTGAACTGTTTATGTATGTGCTGTTATGTTTGTGTGCCATTGTATGTTCGTTTCTTAGTACCTGAACTGATGTACAGCACTTTGGACAACGTGGGTTGTTTTTAAATGTGCTGTACAAATAAAATTGACTTGACTTGACTGTGAACCAGACAAACTACCTATACGCTGTGTACTGTGTAGCTCACTTATAACGTACAAAGAAACTGCAGATGCTGGTTTACAATATGCTGGAGTAACTCAACGGGTCAGGCAGCATCTCTGGAGGAAAGAAATAGATGATGTTTTGGGTCTGAAGTTTTAGTTCAGTTTATTGTCACTTGTACCGAGGTACAGTGAAAAGCTTTTGTTGTGTGCTAACCAGTCAGCGGAAAGACAATACATGATTACAATTGAGCGTGTCGGGAAGAACTGCAGATGCTGGTTTAAATCGAAGGTAGACACAAAATGCTGGAGTAACTCAGCGGGACAGGCAGCATCTCTGGAGAGAATGAATGGGTGACGTTTCGGGTCGAGACCCTTCTTCAGCATTTTGTGTTGACGTTTTCATCGCACATTTGTTGAGAGATTAGTTTAGAGATACAACGTGGAAATAGGCCCTTCAGCCCACTGAGTCCATCGATCACCCGTTCACACTGGTTCTATGTTATCCCACTTTCACACGCGTTCACGACACACTAGGTAGTATAAGAAAATAACTGCAGATGCTGGTCCAATATCAAAGGTATTTATTCACAAAATGCTGGAGTAACTCAGCAGGTCAGGCAGCATCTCGGGAGAGAAGGAATGGGCAACGTTTCGTGTCGAGACCCTTCTTCAGACACACTAGGGGTGATTTGCAGAGGCCAATTAACCTATAAACCCGCACGTCTTTGGGACGTGGGAGGAAACTGGAACACCTGGCGGAAACCCACACGGGCACAGGGAGAACATGGAAAGTTCACGCAGACAGCACCCGTGGTCAGGATCGAACCTGGGTCTCTGGCGCTGTGAGGCAGCAGCTCTACCAGCTGTGCCACTGTGCCAACCCATTGAGGAGTAAGGGCCTCGACCCGAAACGTCACCCGTTCCTTCTCTCCAGAGATGCTGCCTGTCCCGCTGAGTTACTCCAGCATTTTGTGTCCACCTATTACAATTGAGCGTGCGGGTGGCGATTGTGCAGCACACTGAGGTTTCCCGTTGTTGCCGTGACTGACTTCCACACAGTGTGACTGGGCAGCGTCTCCAAGCTGACCTCTCGCTCTCCTTTCTGCAGGTCGCAGCGGCTGCAGTTCGATGTTTCTTCCCCGAACGGGATCCTCCTTTTTCGAGAGACTAGCAAAATGATCACAACATATGGTGAGTGTTCTTCACTTTCTCTGCACCTCATTTGCTCTCCAGTTCTCCAGCCACGGTCACCTCTGTACTAGAAACATAGAAACATAGAAAATAGGTGCAGGAGTAGGCCATTCGGCCCTTCGAGCCTGCACCGCCATTCAATATGATCATGGCTGATCATCCAGCTCAGTATCCCGTACCTGCCTTCTCTCCATACCCCCTGATCCCTTTAGCAAAAAGGGCCACATCTAACTCCCTCTTAAATATAGCCAATGAACTACTGTGGCTACTCTGCATACCATGATTTTTGTACCATTGTGGTCTCGTTTACTTAGAATGATTGATATTATCCCCATGCACACTCCTTTCTCACCACCCCTGCCCCCCTCTTCCTCCTGCTCATCTCCCACCTCCCCATACAGGGGGTATGGGGAGAAGGCAAGAGCGGGGTACTGATTGAGAATGATCAGCCATGATCACATTGAATGGCGGTGCTAGCTCGAAGGGCCGAATGGCCTCCTCCTGCACCTATTGTCTATTGTCTCTCCTGACTTAATCCCCCATTTTACTTTTAACCCACCTTCTCCTCCTCCCCTGTTCCCCTCTACCCAGATCCCTCCCTCTGGCTTTACATTTCTCTCCTCCTCTTCCTTTATCTGACACTCTTTTGTTTAATTTTCACCTCCAGCTTTTGTCGCTTACTCCACCCACCTGCCAATCGCCTCCCCTTGCCTGTATCCACCTATCACTTGTCTTCAGTCTGGAGGGTCTCGACCCGAAACGTCACCCATTCCTCCTCTCCAGAGATGCTGCCTGACCCACTGAGTTACTCCAGCATTTTGTATCTACTTTCCACCTATCACTTGTCTGTTCTGTTCTCCCCACTCCACTCTTTTCCAGTTTTCTCCCCATCTCAATCAGTCTGAAGAAGGGTTCCAACCCAAAACATCATCTGTTCATTTCCCTCCACCGATACGGCATTATTATTATTATTATTTTGTTATTATTGTTGTGTCCAATTTTGCTGTATATAGAGTACATTCTACTGTATTCCCATTCCTCACTGTTTGAACTCTTGTGTGGAAAGTTTGTTGGAAAAGTGGAAGGCCATGATTAGTGGTTTCCTTCTGGGGGCAGAAATCAAATGTCCTAATTGCCCAAGTATCCTGCTCGGTCTTTCGTTCATTCTCCCTAGTTGTGGTTGTTGCCCCTCAAGCTCTTGTTAAACTGCTCCATCTCCCCCGTCCTTCCCTCAGCAACCTCTTGCCCCTGTGGCACCTGAAGATTGTGTCTCTCGTTTACCAAACACCTCCTCCCCCATCTCAATCAGTCTGAAGAAGGGTTCCAACCCAAAACGCCGTCTGTCCATTTCCCTCCACAGATGCCGCCTCATTATTATTATTATTTTGTTATTATTGTTGTTTCCAATGTGCCTGTACATACATAGAGTACATTCTATGTATGAACAGCAAGGTGCAATGATAAGTGGGATATAAGGAGATATAAGGAGAGGGGATCTTATCGAAACATATAAGATTATTAAGGGGTTGGACACGTTAGAGGCAGGAAACATGTTCCCAATGTTGGGGGAGTCCAGAACCAGGGGCCACAGTTTAAGAATAAGGAGTAGGCCATTTAGAACGGAGATGAGGAGAAACTTTTTCAGTCAGAGAGTTGTGAATCTGTGGAATTCTCTGCCTCAGAGGGCAGTGGAGGCCAATTCTTTGAATGCATTCAAGAGAGAGTTAGATAGAGCTCTTAAGGATAGCGGAGTCAGGGGGTATGGGGAGAAGGCAGGAACGGGGTACTGATTGAGAATGATCAGCCATGACCACATTGAATGGCGGTGCTGGCTTGAAGGGCCGAATGGCCTACTCCTGCACCTATTGTCTATTGAGATAATTAGTGCATGTTTCACATGAAATACTTCCTGCAGGTTCAGAGGACACGGATAAACACGCTGACTCTTTAAACGGTGGAAGCGATCAGTAGTTTAGTTCAGTGATACAGCGCAGAAACAGGCCTTTCAGCCCACCGAGTCCGCACCGACTAGATATCCCCCCACACTAACACTATCATACGCACACTAGGGTCAATTTACATTTATACCAAATCAATTAGCCTGCAAACCTGTACATCTTTGGAGTATGGGAGGAAATTGGAGCTTCCCAGAGAAAGCTCACGTGGTCACAGGGAGAACATACGCGAAGCTCTGTACAGACAGCACCCTTAGTCAGGATCAAACCCGTGTCTCTGGCGCCAAGGCAGTAACTCTTCCGCTGTGCCACCATGCCACAAAGTTCACTGGCCAGGGACGGAGGTAGAGTCTGTGAAAGAGTGGCCGGAGATTTCCATGAAAGCGCGGACTGACTCTGCTCCTTTTGGCTTTTTTTTTAGATTTAGAGATACAGCGCGGAAACAGGCCCTTCGGCCCACCGGGTCCGCGCCGCCCAGCGATCCCCGCACATTAACACTATCCTACACACACTAGGGACAATTTTTTACATTTTACCCAGTCAATTAACCTACATACCTGTACGTCTTTGGAGTGTGGGAGGAAACCGAAGATCTCGGAGAAAACCCACGCAGGTCACGGGGAGAACGTACAAACTCCGTACAGACGGCGCCCGTAGTCGGGATCGAACCTGAGTCGCTGGCGCTGCATTCGTTGTAAGGCAGCAACTCTACCGCTGCGCCACCGTGCCGCCCATGGAAAAATGCTAAAGTTCTGGCTTATTCTTTCTGTTTGAACAGGTAACCGGATCCTGACGCTGGGGGATGTTCCCAAGGACCAAGTCTATGGACTGAAGTTGAAGGGGGTTTCTATCTGCTTCTCCATGTTGAAGGCAGCTCTCAGCGGCAACTATGTCAATTTTGGTGTCTTCCATCTCTACGGCGATGACGCCCTCGACAATGCTTTGCAGACCTTCATTAAACTCCTGCTATCAATCCCCCACAGTGATCTACTGGTGAGTGACGTCACCCTGAGGTGTGGAGTCCCAGCTGCCTCACTTTCTTGGGTCACTGAGCTCCAGAGCACAGAAACAGCCCGCTTGTCCATGCCCCACCAAGTTACCGAACTGTGTAGGAAGGAACTGCAACATTCTGGTTTAAACCAAAGATGGACAGAGAAGGAATGGGTGACGTTACGGGTCGAGACCCTTCTTCAGTCTGAACCCAAAACATCACCCACTCCTCCTGTCCAGAGATGCTGCCTGTCCCACTGCGTTACTCCAGCTTTTTATGTCTAAAGTTACCTAACAGAGCCAGTTTTTGGCCCACATTCCCTATCCATGTACCTGTCTAAGTGTCTCTCAGATATCGTAATTGGTCCGACGTCTATCTCCTCTGGCAGCTCATTCCATATTCCCAGTCCCCTTTGCGTGAAAAGCTTGCTCCTCAGCTCCCTTTAAAATCTTTCCACTTTACACCTACGCCCTCTCGTTTTAGACTCCACTGTCCTGAGGAATCTCTGTGTTTATATAAATTATCTACGATCTTCATGTTTTTTTAATATACCTCAAAAGGGGCCAGCCCTCAGTTTCCTGTGCTGCAAGGAAAAAAGACCCAGCCTTTCCAGCCTGACCTTGTAACACAAACACCTCCCCCACCTTCCCAGTAACATCCCCGATAATCTTTTCTGCATCCCAATTTAATTGCACCCTACCTGGAGCAGGCTGGCCCGGTCAGTGCACTAGGTGCTCCCCGGCTTACGATGCTTCGACTTGCGATATTTCCAGTTTGCGTTGGTGCAAACGGTAGCGACCTGCCGCTTGCTTCCAGCCACGCGGTCACGTGTATTCAATGCATTTCGACGTACGATATGTTCGGTCTACGATGGGGTTTCTCCGAACGGAACCCCGTCATAAGCTGAGGAGCACCTGTACTCCAAATGCATCGTGACATCCCAACTCCTGTACTCGTTCCCTGACCGACCAAGGTCAGCACGCCGAAGCCTCCTTAACCAACCTGTCCACTTGTGCCGCCACCTTCAGGGAATATGCAGTTGCACACCAAGGTCTCAACACTCCCCAGGGCCCTGCCATTTACTGTGCAAGTCCTGCCCAGGTTTGTCCGAGCAAAATGCAACTCCTTGCAATTGTCTGAATTAAACCCCATCTGCCATTCCCGTGACATTGGTTCTCAGTGCCCTGACACTCAGTTGTTTGTGATGTCCTTTTGTAAGCTATTGATTGTCCAGTTTCCCCAATGACAGGCAATGACATAGAAACATAGAAACATAGAAAATAGGTGCAGGAGTAGGCCATTCGGCCCTTCGAGCCTGCACCGCCATTCAATATGATCATGGCTGATCATCCAGCTCAGTATCCCGTACCTGCCTTCTCTCCATACCCCCTGATCCCTTTAGCCACAAGGGCCACATCTAACTCCCTCTTAAATATAGCCAATGAACTGGCCTCAACTACCTTCTGTGGCAGAGAATTCCACAGACTCACCACTCTCTGTGTGAAGAAATGTTTTCTCATCTCGGTCCTAAAAGACTTCCCCCTTATCCTTAAGCCGTGACCCCTGGTTCTGGACTTCCCCAACATCGGGAACAATCTTCCCGCCTCTAGCCTCTCCAACCCCTTAAGAATTTTATATGTTTCTATAAGATCCCCCGTCAGTCTTCTAAATTCCAGCGAGTACAAGCCTAGTCTCGCCTCGTGCCTCCTCCTCCCTCAGTGCCTCGCTCCACCACAGCTCTCTGTCTCACGTGGGAAGTGGAAATGTGTCACAGTGAAGCCCTGGGCTGGCCACGTTCTTCAGAACAAAATTGGGAGTTCAACCTCCAAAGGAACTTGTTTCCAGCTACTAGCCTTATAGTTTCCAAATTCTGTGGTTTCAGTAAAGAATTGTTAAATTCACTTTAGTTGGAACTGGGGAATTGTTAGGACAGGATGGCTGATACTACCTCAGTGGGCCAAAGGGCCTGTTTCCACCTTCCATCTCGGATTCTCTGCTGTCAGCTCTTTGCTGGGCCGATCTGGTGATCACATTCCCTGTTCGCTCACACCATGAGCTCGCTCGCTCATGGCATTCATAGCGAGGGGATTTGAGTATAGGAGCAGGGAGGTTCTGCTGCAGTTGTACAGGGCATTGGTGAGACCACACCTGGAGTATTGCGTACAGTTTTGGTCTCCTAATCTGAGGGAAGACATTCTTGCCATAGAGGGAGTACAGAGAAGGTTCACCAGATTGATTCCTGGGATGGCAGGACTTTCATATGAAGTAAGACTGGATAGACTCGGCTTGTACTCGCTGGAATTTAGAAGATTGAGGGGGGATCTTATAGAAACTTACAAAATTCTTAAGGGGTTGGACAGGCTAGATGCAGGAAGATTGTTCCCAATGTTGGGGAAGTCCAGAACAAGGGGTCACAGTTTAAGGATAAGGGGGAAGTCTTTTAGGACATAGTTTTTTTTTCACACAGAGAGTGGTGAATCTATGCAATTCTCTGCCACAGAAGGTAGTTGAGGCCAGTTCATTGGCTATATTTAAGAGGGAGTTAGATGTGGCCCTTGTGGCTAAAGGGATCAGGGGGTATGGAGAGAAGGCAGGTACAGGATACTGAGTTGGATGATCAGCCATGATCATATTGAATGGCGGTGCAGGCTCGAAGGGCCGAATGGCCTACTCCTGCACCTATTTTCTATGTCTATGTTTCTATAACCCTGCATCTGCCACTGCTTTTTCATCTGTTGTTCCTTCGAAAGAAACCATGGCCCCTGCCCCAGTTGCTCCCAGCCCAGTGTGTCCATCAACCCTGCCGTAGTCTCACCCTGTTCTTAATTCGGTTCAGTTTAGCTTATTGTCACGTGTACCAAGGTACAGTGAAAAGCTTTTGTTGCGTGCTATCCAGCCAGCGGAAAGACAATACATGATTACATTCGAGCCACTCGCAGTGTACAGATACATGATAAGGGAATAACGTTTAGAGCAAGATAAAGCCAGTAAAGTCCGATTTTAAAGACCTCTGCTCAGGGGGTATGGGGAGAAGGCAGGAACGGGGTACTGATTGAGAATGATCAGCCATGATCACATTGAATGGCGGTGCTGGCTCGAAGGGCCGAATGGCCTCCTCCTGCACCTATTGTCTATTGTCTATTGAACCCTGTCTGCATCTCCAGTTTAATGTTCCATTGTTTCTATTTTTCCCCAGGATTATCCCAAACTCAGCCAGTCATACTATTCCTTATTAGAAGTTCTCACTCAAGACCACATGAATTTTATTGCCAGCCTGGAGCCCCATGTTATCATGTACATTCTCTCCTCCATTTCAGAAGGACTCACGGCACTGGGTAAGTCAGTGAATGTTATTCATATGGACACTGGTCCAGATCTTTTTTCTTATTGTGTCCCACAAGATGGGAACAGTCTCCAAACCACGCGTGTCACAATCCTCGGGCTGCCCACACCGTCCTAACCCGTTGCTCACTGAGTGGTTTGCTTGGATCAATCTTGGGACCTCTGCCAAGAATGGCTGTGCCAAGCTCTCGGTCTGCCAATGAGCTTGGTCAGGTTCAACGCACCTCTCTGGCGCTGCCTAATGGTGCGGGCCTGGGGGCAAGAGAAGGTTGCTGGCTTGTGGAGGAATAAATGTATCAGTCAAGTCTCAGTAAAATGAACGAATAAGTTTATTGGCCAAGTCTGTACACATACAAGGAATGTGCCCTGGTGCTCCGCTCGCAAGTAACAACACCAACATACAGTAAACAATTAAGAATAAAGCATAAAACATTAAAACATTAAGTATACAACATTACTGTTTAAACATGTGATGTGAGTGAAATAAACCAGAGCAAAAAGAGACAACAGGCTTTTAGTTATTGAGTAGAGCTACGACTCGTGGGAAAAAGCTGTTTTTATGTCTGGCTGTGGCTGCTTTGACATCTCTGGAGAGAAGGAATGGGTGACATTTCGGGTCGAGACCCTTCTTCAGGTCAAATTAGTAAACTGATAACAGCCAGTTAATTTGTTTCAGTGATTTTGGCTGAGGATAAATATTAGCCAAGCCACAGGCAAAAATTTGCTGTAGTGTCAAGTAGATCTTGATGTCCGTCCGAGAGAGCTGAGTGGACCTTGGATTACTGTCTCTCCCACTCTGTAGCCTGGCATTCCCAGTGCATTACTGCCTCAGAAAAGCACTGTGAAAAGCACAGTCCAGCATCTTCAGTTCCTTGTGTGTCTGACGTGTTGTTGTTCTGTCTCAGACACGATGGTGTGCACGGGTTGTTGCTCGAGCCTGGACCACATAGTAACTTACCTCTTCAAGCAACTGTCCCGTAGCACCAAGAAGCGGAGCACACCGATATCACAGGAGAGCGATCGATTCCTGCACATCATGCAGCAACACCCGGAAATGATACAACAGGTATGCACGCACAGCCTCTCGGTGACGCATTTGGAGCACTGTGAACAGATTTGGACCCCATATCTGAGGAAGGATGTGCTGGCTTTGGAGAGAGTCCAGAGGAAGTTTACAAGAATGATCCCAGGAATGAGTGAGTTAGCATATGGGGAGTGTTTGACAGCACTGGGCCTGTACTCGCTGGAGTTTAGAAGGTTGAGGAGGGGGACCTCATTGAAACTTACAGAATAATGAAAGGCACAGATAGAGTGGATGTGTAAAGGATGTTTTCCACTGGTGGGAGAGTCTAGGACCAGAGGGCACAGCCTCAGCATTAAAGGGCGCTCTTTTAGAAAGGAGGTGAGGAGGAACTTCTTTAGTCAGAGGGTGGTTAATCTGTGGATTAACCTCTCTCATTGCCACAGAGGGCTGTGGAGGCCAAAAGTCAGTGGATATTTTTAAGACAAATTCTCGATTAGAACTGGTGTCAAGAGTTTGAGGAGAAGGCAGGAAAATGGGATCAGGAGGCAGAGATCGGCCATGATCACTCCTGTAACTTGAGAATGTCGGCTCCACTACAAGCCGGCAGCAGGGGAGGTTCACCTGTGGCTCGGAGGAAAGCAGCCAACCTCCGACTCCACTTTTATTGCCTGTTATAATGTTAACAGCAGTTAGCAGTGCGCTGTTATTTAGAATCTTTTGCTGCTGCAAACTCTATTCCTTGTACCTGTTTGCACTCAGGTGTGTGAGAGTAAAAGGGCCATCGCCACAACTGTCATCAAGAATCTATCCATCTCTGCCTTAAAAACATCCATTGACTTGGCCTCCGAAGCCGTCTGTGGCAAAGAATTCCACAGATTCACCACCCTCTGGCTAAATAAATTCCTCCTCATCTCCTTCCTAAAGAAACGTCCTTTAACTCTGAGGCTGTGACCTCTGGTCCAAGACTCTCCCACTAGTGGAAACATCCTCCCCATATCCACTCTATCCAAGCCTTTCACTATTCAGTAAGTTTAATTGAGGGTCCCACCTCATCCTTCTAAACTCCAGCGAGTACAGGCCCAGTGCCGTCAAACGCTCATCAGATGTTAACCCACTCATTCCCGGGATCGTTCTCGTAAACCTCCTCTGGACCCTCTCCAGTGCCAGCACAACATTCCTCAGATAAGGAGGCCGGTTTCTATGTCGCGTAACTCAGTGACTTCATGAATGGGAATAAGTTGTAAATCCTGTGGAAGAGCAGCCAGGGGCATTATGGTGCCACATGGCCAGACCTTGTGGCCCATTGCTTCTGGTTCTAATACTGTGCACGATGAAGTGTGGGTCAGAGGACCAGAGCAGGGAGCAGTGTGAAGGTTGCTGCTCCAGATTTAGTAAGTGGTTTATAACGCTGGTCCCCAGAGCACGCTGCTAGTTTCACCAATCTTGTTGAAATATTTTCAATGACCTTATTTGGGTATGTCATCTATCATTGATACTTACTTATTCAAACTGCATTTTTAAAATTTTGGAGATATGATTGAATTCTCTCTTTTCTCGACAATCTGCCCTGGAACAGATGTTGTCTACAGTTCTCAACATCATCATTTTTGAAGACTGCCGGAATCAATGGTCCATGTCACGCCCTCTGCTCGGATTAATTCTCTTGAATGAAAAGGTGAGGTCCAATGTTGTTTAGAGACACAGCGCGGAAACAGGCCCTTTCGGCCCACCGGATGTGCGCCAAACAGCGACCCCGCACATTAACGCTATCCTAGACCCACTAGGGACAATATTTACATTTACCAAGCCAATTAACCTATATACCTGTACATCTTTGGAGTGTGGGGGAAAACCGAAGATCTCGCAGAAAACCCTCACGGGCCACGGGGAGAAAGTACAAACTCCGTACAGACGGCACCCGTAGTCGGGATCGAACCTGGGTCTCCGGCGCTGTATTCGCTGTAAGGCACCGAGCGCCAACGTGACCACACTAAGGTCTGAGTTGGGCAGCCCCAGTTCATTGTTCATTGGATGGGTGATGGGACCTTTCCAGTGTGTTCATGCTCACAGTTCATAAGTGATAGGAGTAGAATTAGGCCATTCGGCCCATCAGGTCTACTCCACCATTCAATCATGGCTGATCTATCTGTCCCTCCTAACCCCATTCTCCTGCCTGCTCCCCATAACCCCTGACACCCGTACTAATCGAGAATATATGTATCTCTGCCTTAAAAATGTTCATTGACTTGGTCTCCACAGCCTTCTGTGGCAATTAATTCCACAGATTCAACACCCTCTGACTAAAGATGGATGTGTGGATGGGCGACGGGCTGGATAGGTGATGGGACCGTCCTGGTTCTGTTGATAGGTGGTGGGGCTCACGGATACGTGACCGGGCTGTCACCACAACGTTTCTGGCTGTGCGTCACTCTGCATACTCCGTAACATGGCCATTAGTGCAGAGCTTTTCACACCATTAGGACATCTCAAATCTTTGTCAAAAAGTGCAGTCTAACACACACACACTCGCGCGATTTGTGCATAACAGAAATAAACAAATTGTCATTCATTTATACAGCAGACGCAGGTCATTCGGCCCACCACATCAATGCTATGATGCCTAATTATCTGTACTAATTGCACTGGCTTGTAAGAATTCCATATCCCTCTGTACCGTGTCATTCAAGTACCTGTCCAGAAGCCTTTTATTTCACAAAATGCTGGAGTAACTCAGCAGGTCAGGCAGCATCTCAGGAGAGAAGGAATGGGTGACGTTTCGGGTCGATGCTGCCTGACCTGCTGAGTTACTCCAGCATTTTGTGAAATAAATACCTTCGATTTGTACCAGCATCTGCAGTTATTTTCTTGCACTGTCCAGAAGCCTCTTAGGTCGTCACTGCTCTTGCCTCCTCTGGCAGCTCAACCAGATACCAACTACTGTGTGCGTGGAAAAATTATCCCAACAGACCTCTCAACTTCAACCTATGCCTTGTAGTTTTAGACACCACTACCATGGGGAACAGATTCTGGCTCTCTACGTCCCTCGTACTTTTATACACCTCTATGTGATCCTTCAGTCTACTTCACTCCAGAGAAACCAGGCCCAGCCTATCTCTCCTTTTAACTCAAGCCCTCCAATCCAGGCAACATCCTTATGAATCCTTTCTGCAGCCTCTCTAGCTACATTATCATATCATATCATATACATACAGCCGGAAACAGGCCTTTTCGGCCCTCCAAGTCCGTGCCGCCCAGTGATCCCCGTACATTAACACTATCCTACACCCACTAGGGACAATTTTTACATTTACCCAGCCAATTAACCTACATACCTGTACGTCTTTGGAGTGTGGGAGGAAACCGAAGATCTCGGAGTAAACCCACGCAGGTCACGGGGAGAACGTACAAACTCCTTACAGTGCAGCACCCGTAGTCAGGATCGAACCTGAGTCTCCGGCGCTGCATTCGCTGTAAAGCAGCAACTCTACCGCTGCGCTACCGTACATTGAAATACCATATTGTTTGTACGAGTATTGATGGAGTTGAAATTGCTGAGAATCAGTTTGTAGACAATATTGTGTGAAGCTACTGTGCCAGACACAAGTCAATGAGGCTGCCACTCACGGCAGGGCAGAGTGGTACGTGGTGCTTCCCCCCCCCCTGCTTGTTGTTCCCCTACAGATTTACCTGTACACAACTCGCTCCTGACCAGAGAAGTCCTTTAAAGCAAGGCTTCTTCCTAGGAAGCGTTGTACCCACCACCAGACAGCTAGGAAAGCTGCAGCCTTCAATTACCAGCTTGCAAAGGACTTTAAATATTTGCCATTTATAAATACTAAAAAATAATCAAACTTTAAACAAAATAATTCACACAGTTAAACACTACGGAACACTGACTCGATTAATCTGACAAACTAAATCAGCTGACATTTGCCTTTTTAACTTATTTTCCATGGAAGCACAGTGCTTGATGGGCAGATTCAGAGGGACTGATTGTACCACAATAACTGCTGGGAAACAGCAGGACTCGACAGTTGAACCCTGTAACGGGTCCAGTGTCAGAAACAGAGAGAATAACAGCAGGCTGGACCTCTGTGGGACGGACGCAATCACAAGTGGTCCTCGTGGTGTGAAGGCTCAGTCCGACCTTTCCTACAAAAATGCAGCCAACTAGTGGGTGAGGGCAGCACTCGTCTCTTCCTCCAGGGCAGCATTGCCGTTGGGTGCCTGCCTGTCTCCCCAAACTGATACGCTGTGTTCAGCTCTCTCTCTGTCTCTTTCCCACAGTATTTTGCAGATTTGAGGAACAGCATAGTGAACAGCCAACCTCCAGAGAAGCAGCAAGCCATGCACCTCTGCTTCGAAAACTTGATGGAAGGGATTGAACGTAACCTATTGACAAAGAACAGAGATCGGTAAGCAGCCCGGTGTTCAGACTGCCACCTGCTTGGTGCTTTGGAGGGTGGGCATTGTATGGGAGTTGTTGGGGGAGGCGGTGGCTGGAGGGAACTGTGTCAGAGGCAGAGCTTTGCCAACTGCAAAGTATAACGACTGCAAGGACTAACATCCCTGCAGTCATTAGATTTTTGGTATATGTGGGGTTTAGTTTAGAGATACAGGGTGGAAACAGGCCCTTCGGCATCGACCTGCAATCCCCACACACTATCCCACACACACACACTAGGGACAATTTACCTATATCAAGCCAATCAACCTACAAACCTGTACGTCTTTGGAGTGTGGGAGGAAACCGAAGATCTCGGACAAAACCCACGTAGAGAAGACAATAGACTTTAGACAATAGGTGCAGGAGTAGGCTATTCGGCCCTTCTAAAGATAGTTCCTCTGTCCCTCTCTTCCCCTCTCTTCCCCTCCCCCTTCCCAGATCTCCATCTTCCTGTCTACACCTATATCCTTCCTTTGTCTCGCCCCCCCTGACATCAATCTGAAGGGTATCGACCCGAAACGTCGTCCATTCCTTCTCTCCCGAGATGCTGCCTGACCCACCATTCAATGTGATCATGGCTGATCATTCTCAATCAGTACCCCTTTCCTGCCTTCTCCCCATACCCCCTGACTCCGCTAACCTTAAGAGCTCTATCTAGCTCTCTCTTGAAAGCACAAACTCCGTACAGACAGCACCCGTAGTCAGGATCGAATGCGGGTCTCTGGCGCAGTAAGGCAGCAACTCTGCCGCCCTAGGGTGCTTCAAGTGGACAGAAGCAAGGTTGATATCGCAGACAAATGAACGTGCCGCTGTTATTACTCCTCAGGTTCACACAGAATCTCTCGGTGTTTCGAAGAGAAGTGAACGACTCGATGAAGAATTCAACATACGGTGTCAACAGCAACGACATGATGAGCTGACGTCCGTCCTGCTTCACAACCCTCCGCTGGGCTGTTTCCAATCCAGTTGCAAGAGGTCGAAGGGGGCGGTGGGGTGGGATGGGGGGTGGGATGGGGGGTGGCAGGGAGGGAGGCGATGGAGGGTTTTGGAAGAAGGTTAGAGATAGCTGAAGGTGGCTCCCTGCACCTTCTCCTGGTGTTGAAGAGACCCTCATCCAGCCCTCCGACCATCGGACTCAACGCAAGCCATCTCCCTGTAGTATCCTGGCAGGGAGGGTCTTTGTGCTCTCATCCCACATCTGCCGTGTATAAACTTGTACATTTTTTTCTTAAGACATTTTGAACTGTTTATATGAAATCAGTTAAAAAAACAGAAAAGTTGTGATTGAAATTTTTAGAGTTGGAAGCATGATGATGTGAGACTCAGATGAGTGAAGTATTTGGGGCAGAATGTGTGGGTGTCCAGTTTAGATACAGAAGTCTGTATAATCGAACACCAGATGTAAAAGTCCATAACTCAGTACCCATCCAACACAGTGCACACTAACCCAATGTTAGTCATTCCCCAGTTCAATTGCGATTTCTGCTTGAGGTACCAAGTATTCCAGCAGTGATAATGGAATAGTTCCAGGAGAGGTGACAGATGTTGCTGCTAATGATGTGTTGAGCACAGCTCATTTATATCCACATAGCAAAAGAAAACAATGGATTATATATTTTTATTGTTCCTTACAACTGAATGTTCTGACTAAACACGTTTCCAAATCGCTGCGTGATCAGGTAGCTGGTTGGTATGTAAGAATGTTTGCTGCATCTAGTGTACGCATTGTGGTTGCAAATAAAACTTCAATGGTTTGTACTGAACGCTCAGTGTCTGCATCCTGAGGGTCAGCTGACAGGTGGGCTGGAAAGGGAGCAGGTCTCTGCACCGGCCCCTCGCTCTCCCACGCTAATGTTGGACCACTTCTTCAGGCGGAGACACAAGAGACTGCTCAAGATTCCAAAATGCCAGAGGAACTCGGCAGGTGAGGCATAATCTGTGGCGGTAATGGATGGATGGCGTTTCGGGTCAGGACCCTTCTTCAAACTGATGGTGGGTCCTGACCCAAAATGACTCCCGACCATTCATTCGCTCACAGATTTTGCCTGATCTGCAGAGTTCCTCCAGAACTTTGCTTTTTGTTACATCTTAAGTGGACTACTCTGCCGCTGAGCTATATATCCACGAGTCCTTGTTTAAAGAAAAAAGCTATCAATTGACCAATACAGCTGTACTGTTTCAATCCTCAGGAACATTCTTGATTCCGGTTGCGTGAATTATACAGGTTTCTCGAGTCCAGGGCTGCAGTGGACTGCACTGGCTGCTAGAACTGCCTGTGCACGTAGGGATCTCTCCACCTGCGAGATGTTTAGTTGCACACCAGAACTGCCCGGGCCTCGACAAACCAGCGAAGGCTACGTGGACAAGGAGGCCCTCTCTCCCACAAGCTTTGTATAGGCAGAGTCCTTTGCCTCAGCCAGTTTTTCCTTGTTAGCAACAGCTTCTGCCTTCTGTTCACTGACACCGTCTCCTTTCGATTTTGCTGATCTTTCAAGTAGCGGCATGTTGTAACCTTCCCGATTCCGCGTTATTTCTATGGCAAAGAATTGGATCCTGGTAGCTGGGAAGAAAGATGCAAACAGGAGTATGAGGCATAGAGCAGCTAGGCTGTGTAGCCCAACATGGTATCATAACTCAGTATCTCCCTCTGTCCCCCCTCTCTCTCTCTCCCCCCCCCCCCCCTCTCTCTCCCCACCCCCCCCCCCCCCCCTCTCCACGGATGTGTGTGGCTGGGTGACTCCTTCCTACCGAATATGGTGTTTTTCTCCTCGTAGTCCTTTGAAGAATCCAATCGCAAAAGTGTTCCATAGTTGAAGTCTTCAACCAAGGTTTCAAACTGCATGCAGAACGGACGCCAGGCCTGAAACAAGAAAGCTGCCGGTTTTCAGTTGGCTAAACACGTCCTAAAGGCGTCAGTTCAATTTCCATCTCAACTGTGGTGCTTTGGGGAGAGACCCCATTGGACTGTCCAGGAGAACATCCAAGTAAAGGTCGCAGCCAAGAGCGGAAAAGCTCATTCAAGCCTTTATTTTGACTCTGCCACTGCACTACTGGGCCATGCCTCCAGCCAACAAACGTCACCACTCCTTACCTGAAAGCCCCACTCCCCTCTCGGCACACGTTTTGGGAAGCTCCTTCCATGCGGATGAAGTTTGACCTGTGCTCAACGAGTGCCAATGAAGGCGTGTGTGGACAAGCTGGTGAATCTCTGCACAATGGCCAGGATTGCCAAACCTCAGGCACTGCTCCTGACCCTCGCTGAGCTGACACAGAGATTGAGCAAGAATCCCTGCCTGGGATTGCAGCAAATAGGAAGAGTGTAAATGCAGAAGGGACTCACCAGTTTGGCGGACTCTGACTTCAGCTCTTCTGGATCCAGAACATCGACTCTCATCTCGCTGAATTGTCTCTTGAACTCCGTGTAGATCAGATCGTCTTCTTTCGTCAGTCTGAGGTAGCGTGCATCAACTGAAGAGATGAGCTTTGGAAGGACCAGATGTTGCTGTTAATTCCATGACGGGAAGCCATGCTCACACCTAGACTCAAGGACTTTCCACCGTTTGTTTCAAACATTCTGGAAATAAACACAATCTGATTCCGAGGGATGTTACTTCTGCACCAAGGGGTCTCATTCCCTGCTAACACCAGCGTGATCATAAGATCACAAGTGACGGGAGAAGAATCACACCAATCGGCCCATTAAGTCTACTCCGCCATTCAATCATGGATGACCTATCTCTCCTAACCCCATTCTCCTGCTCCTTCTAACACCCGTACTAATCAAGTACTACACCCGAACCCACACTAACCCGTACCAATGCACCAAGGAATATCCACTCAGAGCAGTAAAGCTTGAACGGACAGAGACTGCTGACAGTTGGAAGGTTAAGGTGCAAAGGAATGTCAAGATACGCAGTTACAGCAAGCAACAAATGCAACTGTTGGCCTTCATTGCATGGGGGTGAGCATAAAAGTAGGTAAGTTTTGTACAATTTGCACACGGCATTGGTGAAACTAAACGGGAGAGCTGCCTGGTTTAATGCAAAGCGGAATGCAGGTACTTTGAAGGTTGTTCAGATGTTCCCTTAAGTTCCAGATGAAGCAAGAATTTCTTGCACTTCCAGTGTAGTGCATTGTTTCTGCTGCTCACAATCTGGTCTACTCTGGATAAATCTTTTGCAGATCACATTCATTCCCACACCGACCTGACTTTGGTCTTCCAGTGAACCCAAATAAAGTTTGAAGAACAGTGCTTGATCTTCCAACTGGACACGCGACAAGATTCAATACTGATGTCAAATAACCAACCTTCCCTTTCTGAATGCAGGGATCCCACTCACCCGATATCCCTCTGCTCTCTCCACCCTCATCCCCCAATACAACTTCAACTAATGTCCTCACTTTTAGTTCTGATGACTGATCACTGACCTGACACATTAGCTGTTCCTCTCTCTCTCCACAGTGGCTGACCAACATGGTGAGTGTTTCCAACATTTCCTATTTGTATTTCACCAGCTGTTTCCTGGGAATGAGCAGTTTTACTGACTGAGTGCATTTGCTTATGGTCAAAGGCAGTGTTGCAGTGCTAAATGTTTAGGTGCCGGAGCTGTCAGTGGTGCCGGGGCGGCCGCTGTTAAATTCCCCGCTGGTTAAAATTCCCCGCTGTTTATTTAGCCTTTTTTTCACAGAGGTGCCGGAGCGGTGCTCCAGTGAGCTCCAGCGAGCTCCGGCAGCACTGCACCCCTGGTCAGAGGTGTGCTGGAGAATGAGATGATCTTGTTAAATCACCAGATGTAGAGGAAAGTTGTCAAGGTAGATGCCACGATCACGTTCTTCCTTGTGAAGTGATCTAAAACAGAACAGCCTAACTTGTCCACGCTGACCAAGAATCTTCATCTAAGCTAACCCCATTTACCTGCATTTGGCCCATATCCCTTTAAACCTTTCTAACCATGTATTTGTTGAAATGGCTTTTAAATGTTGTTAGTTGCTTCAACTACCTCTACTGACAGATCGTACCATATACCCACCACCGTCTGCATGAAAACGTTGCCCCTCAGACTCCTGTTAAATCTTTCCCCTCTCATCGCATTCAAGAGAGAGCTAGATAGAGCTCTTAAGAATAGCGGAGTCAGGGGGTATGGGGAGAAGGCAGGAATGGGGTACTGATTGAGAATGATCAGCCACGATCACATTGACAATAGACAATAGGTGCAGGAGGAGGTCATTCGGCCCTTCGAGCCAGCACCGCCATTCAATGTGATCATGGCTGATCATTCTCAATCAGTACCCCGTTCCTGCCTTCTCCCCATACCCCCTGACTCCCGCTATCCTTAAGAGCTCTATCTAGCTCTCTCTTGAATGCATTCAGAGAATTGGCCTCCACTGCCTTCTGAGGCAGAGAATTCCAGATTCACAACTCTCTGACTGAAAAAGTTTTTCCTCATCTCAGTTCTAAATGGCCTACCCCTTATTCTTAAACTGTGGCCCCTTGTTCTGGACTCCCCCAACATTGGGAACATGTTTCCTGCCTCTAACGTGTCCAACCCCTTAATAATCTTATACGTTTCGATAAGATCTCCTCTCGTCCTTCTAAATTCCAGTGTATACAAGCCTAGTCGCTCCAGTCTTTCAACATATGAAAGTCCCGCCATTCCGAGAATTAACCTAGTAAACCTACGCTGCACGCCCTCAATAGCAAGAATATCTTTCCTCAAATTGGGAGACCAAAACTGCACACAGTATTCCAGGTGCGGTCTCACTAGGGCCCTGTACAACTGCAGAAGGACCTCTTTGCTCCTATACTCAACTCCTCTTGTTATGAAGGCCAACATTCCATTGGCTTTCTTCACTGCCTGCTGTACCTGCATGCTTCCTTTCAGTGACTGATGCACTAGGACACCCAGATCTCGTTGTACGTCCCCTGTTCCTAACTTGACACCATTCAGATAATGGCGGCGCTGGCTCAAATGGCCTCCTCCTGCACTTAATGTCTATTGTCATCTAAAACTGTGTTCTCTAATTCTTGATTCCCCTATCCTGGCCATAAGACTCACCCTATCTATTCCCCTCATGATTTTGTATACCTCTTTAAGATCATCCCTCAGCCTCCTGCAAGTAATAAAGTCCTAATCTGCCCAAAGCTCGCTAAAGCTCAGGCCCTCAAGTCTCAGCAACATCCTTGTAAAACGTCTCCACACTCTATCCAGCGTAACAACATCCCTACGAAAGCAGTGTGACCAAAACTGAACACAACACTCCAAATGAAATACAACAAAAATATTTTTAGCAGTCTAATAAAAATCCAGCACTATGACTCTTGAGTTATTGCATCATGGAAACAAATCTTGTTGCTAGCCTTAAATGCTCTAGAAGTGCCGGTTGAGGTTTAGGGTCAAGTGTTTGGCGTTGTAAGACATCATGCTGTTAAGCAGGCTAGTGACAATAATACATCCTAGTCCATTCAATGACAATTAACCCAAAGCTTGGCAGAAGAGATTTTAATGGGGTACTTGCGAAGGGAGTGGGGAGGAGAGAGACTGCAGGCCACAGGGTACGGGCACAGCCACGTGTGGTAACACAGTGGGCTCATGAGTGACTGGGCTCTCACACACCATTTGTTGATGGTTTACGGAGAAATGACCCAAAGGAGTTAAACGGGCGAACACGAAGCCAGTGTAAATCAGCAGTAGTAGGAAAGAACTGCAGATGCTGGCTTAAATGGAAGGCAGACACAAAATGCTGGAATAACTCAGCAGGACAAGCAGCATCTCTAGAGAGAAGGAATGGGTGACGTTTCGGGTCGAGACCCTTCTTCAGAACCTTCTTCAGTCTGAAGGTCTCGACCCGAAACGTCACCCATTCCTTCTCTCCAGAGATGCTGCCTGTCCCACTGAGTTATTACAGCATTTTATGTCTGCCTGTAAATCAGCAGTAGCATTGATGGGTCTGTGATAACATCACAATGATGTTCACGGCCAGCCGAACAGTGGATAGCTTGGAGATGACTAAGGCACAGAATCATGCCCTGATATCACAATGAAGCAAAGACCAGCAACCCTCAAACTAAAATATTCAAAGCATCATACTTACGTTAAAATAAATCTCAGCGTGTTGATAGGCTTTCATTGCCCACATCATTTCAAGGTTTTCCTGCAAGACGGGAAGCAAGTTCAATAAATGAGTTCAGTTTCAATGAACAACAAAGCACTGGATTCATGATCCATTAAACTGACGGCTTGCGGTTTCTAGTTATGAAATAGTGAAGGCTAAATCCCGATGTCTGTGCTTTCCATTTCCACTTTTGCTGATGTGCTTTCACAGAATTTGAACACTTCCACAGGAGGCTACTGGATAAAACTATCATAAACAACATAGATAAAGCTGCCTTTAGTCACAGGGGATCTCGCAACCAGTGCGCAGTGTCACGAAAGAAACTAAACCAGGTGGGTAATGTTAGGTGGGCCTCACAGTCCTGGATCTGTCAGCGATGATGTGGGAGCGGAGGTCACCTGCAAAGGACAACCTGTTGCACTAAGTGACGGCTCTAAGTGACACTGCAGGACATCAGGAAACTCCCATCCGAATGGAGAATAGAAATAGTGCATGAAAGCCTTGGAATTGAAAATAAGTTTTCAATGTAATAGATGGTAGAATTTGTAATGAATGATGGAGCCAGGTGGGGGAAGAGGAGGGCGAAGACAGAGACAGCTGCAGGGTGCTGTGCAGGAATCTTAGTGCTGGAATCCACTAAGGAAGGAGTGAGAAGACAGACACAGAGTGCTGGAGTAACTCAGCGGGTCAGGCAGCATCTCTGGAGGAAAGGAATAGGTGACGTTTCGGGTCGAGACCTTTCTTCGTGTGTCTATCTTCAGTTTAAACCAGTGTCTGCAGTTCCTACACAAGGATGGTTAGGAAGATGGGCAGAGGGTACCAGAATGGGGAGGGTATCCAGTGGGTAATGTGTGCAGGTGGTAAGAGCATGAAATCAAAAGTGAACCTTAGGTCGATGTTCTACAACACTCCCCAGGGCCCTACCATTGTCTCTGCAAGTCCAGCCCAGGTTTAATTCCCCAAAATGCAATCCCGCACACTCATCCAAGTCCCATCTGCTGAACCTAGGTCCACTTTCCCAGTTGATCTAGACCCTGTTGCCACTTCATTGTCCAAAGACCGCCAATGTTGGTGTCATCTGAAAATACCAAACATGCCAAATACATTCTCACCCGAAGTCGTTAATAAAGATGACAAGAATCAGTGGGGCCAGCAACAGTTCCTGCACAGACCTCCAAACCGAACAACACACTCGGACTCCTTCCAAGTCAATTTTCTATCCAATGGCCTGGTGCACCCTGTTCGAATGTGATCTAACCTTTTGAACCACCCTAGCATGCAGGACATTGAAGGCCCTGCTAAAGTAGATGTAGGTAACATCTAGTATAAGAAAATAACTGTAGATGCTGGTACAAATCGAAGGTATTCACAAAATGCTGGAGTGACTCAGCAGGTCAGGCAGCATCTCAGGAGAGAAGGAATGGGTGACGTTTCGGGTCAACACCCTTCTTCAGACTCAAGTATTTAAGTCTGAAGAAGGGTCTCGACCCGAAACGTCACCCATTCCTTCTCTCCTGAGATGCTGCCTGACCTGCTGAGTTACTCCAGCATTTTGTGAATAAATACTGTAGGTAACATCTATGTAGGCTGCAGGTGGAGACGAGGGGAGGCAGTAATTCTTCCGACAGTGGGCAGTACCTCAGGATAGCTGATGCCCAGATCCTGAGCATATTCGAGACGGAGAGCGATAGACTTGGATGCCAAGGGCTCAGGCTATCAGTCAGATATCACAGTGTCAGACATGACTGGGGAAGCCCTGTTTGAAGGGCCAACATCTGCAAGTGTTTCTTATAAAAATGAACTGAGGATGAGGAGGGCAAACCGTTAAGGAATCAAGGAGGAGAGAGCAGGAGGTAGGAGAGGCTAATGGCACCTGCACAATGCCAGCTCCCTGTTTAGCTCCTGCAATAAGCCCATAACCTCGATTATCACCCAAAATATATCAGCAGCTACCATAAATATTAAATAAAAACAGGAACGGCTGAAACCCTCGGCAGGTAAGGCAACACCCGTAAGATTGAAGACCTTACATTTGAGAACCGATCTCATCCGTTTCCCTATTCTGAATGTACTCGGAATTCGAGTCTCCACAACTCTAAAGGTTGACTGTCCTAAGCAAGTATTTCTGTGCAGCCCTTCCTGAAGTCAGATTCCTTGGTCTGAGATTGTCACCTGGAGTTCAGTCAAAACGCCCTTTAAAATAATCTTTGTAATTCCTCTTCCTCACGTCTCCACATTTTATTCTACTGTGTTCAAGTTTGCTAACTTCCTTCTCACAACCCACACTGCGTGCACTGACAGACCACACGATTCCCTCTCACAAATCATTGATCCACTGTGAACTCCCTGTTAGTCAGAGACTCACAACCAGAAAGTGACCCGTTGGTTCGGACTTTCCGTTGACAAACCCTCAAACCACACCCATATGCCACCCGCAAGCCAGAGTTTGCTTTAAGAACTCGCATGTGGCACCTCCGCAAATTATTATTCAATTAACTGCTGACAACAAATATTCTCTTTCATAAGTCTGTCAACTTCCGAGGGTGGCACGGTGGCGCAGCGGTAGAGTTGCTGCCTTACAGCCCTTGCAGCGCCGGAGACCCGGGTTCCATCCCGACTGCAGGTGCTGTCTGCACAGAGTTTGTACATTCTACCCGTGGCCACGTGGGTTTTCTCCGGTTTTATACCACACTCCAAAGACGTACTGGTTTGTAGGTTAATTGGCTTGGTATAAGTGTGAATTGTCCCAAGTGTGTGTTTAGGGTAGTGGTAATGTGCGAGGATCACTGGTTGATGTGGATTCGGTGGGCCAAAGGGCCTGTTTCCACGTTGTGTCTCTAAAACGAAAAAAACTAAGACTGCACCTGACCTGATTATTTCCCACGACCACATCCTGACTACCAATAGCCTTGTTCCCTCCACTTGGGCTCTCTAACCGACTGCTGGTCGTTCCCATCCCCATTCTCCCTGCTGCACACTGGGGTTTCATGTGTGACTGTGGGGACTGTCTGCAAACTGCAGGAGTGCGTAAGTAGGGAAGGCAACTCGAGGATACACAATCCTCACCGCTGCAGGAAGATGCAATACTTACATCGTTGCCGTAGGCGTCAGCGGGCTGGGAGAGAGCTTGTGCCGCGGTCATCAACTCACCACCACCCTGGACAGGAGAGAGAAACGTTAGACTGTCAGCGGGAGAGAAACAAGCAGTAGAAGCCTTCTCCACCGTCTACCTTTGTCACCTCTTCAGGGAACAACAGACTTCCACCAAGGCCCATTGAATCTGAGGCCTATCAGATTTGACTTCCCAAAAAGCATTAAGTGTCAGATGTTTAGATTAACTCCCATCTGCCAACGTGTCACCCAACTTCCCAACTGATCTACACCCAGCTGTATTTTTAGACAAACTTCTTTGCTATTTATTACTCTGCCAAACTTTGTGGCGTCTGCAAACTTACTAACCACCCCCCTTGTATTGACTTCCAAGTCATACATATTATAATCAATAAAAGTCACAGCACTGAGCCCAGTAGTGTTTCTGGACGTTAAAATCTCGGAAGACCTCTACTGGCCCACACACATAGAGGTAATCACGCAGAAGGCACAGCGGCATCTTGACTTTCCAAGAATGTAAAGGGGATTTGGTGAACACACAAACAAACATTTACAGGTGTGCAGTCGTCGTGGCTATCCCTCGAGGTCGAGGATGATGGTCTACTTTCCGTTGATTTTATGAACTCTCAGGTGGCTTATGAGTCCAAAGTTGAGCGAATGAATCTGCACCTCCTCCAACCTCATCTATTGCATCCGCTGCTCTAGATGTCAACTTATTTATATCGGCGAAACCAAGCGCAGGCTCGGCGATCGCTTCGCTGAACACCTGCGCTCGGTCCGCATTAACAAAACTGATCTCCCGGTGGCCCAGCACTTTAACTCCCCCTCCCATTCCCAGTCTGACCTCTCTGTCATGGGCCTCCTCCAGTGCCATAGTGAGGCCCGCCGGAAATTGGAGGAGCAGCACCTCATATTTCGCCTGGGCAGTTTGCAGCCCGGTGGTATGAACGTCGACTTCTCCAACTTCAGATAGCTCCTCTGTCCCTCCCTTCCCCTCCTCCTTCCCAGATCTCCCTCTATCTTCCTGTCTCCACCTATATCCTTCCTTTGTCCCACCCCCGACATCAGTCTGAAGAAGGGTCTCGACCCGAAACGTCACCCATTCCTTCTCTCCCGAGATGCTGCCTGACCTGCTGAGTTACTCCAGCATTTTGTGAATGAATCAAGTATTCACCGCTTCCGTGCCGGTTATTGACTAGGAGCTTTCGGCCATCACCTAGCCCTTCCCCTATCGCCGAAGGTCTGCTCACAGAACGAAGACGCCTGTGCGTGGGTTTGTTTATCGTGTACTTGATGTTGCACTCCAAGAAGTACACGGTCCTTCACAAATCAATCAACCAATTCCAATGGCAAGGGAACCAAGACGATTGGAGCTGATAGGTCTGCTGAAGCCTTCATCCGCCTTCACAGCCGTTGAGTTCAAGATAACTTGGTCCGCCGTTGAGGTCTTGTAGATTGGATCGTTCTTAGTCTGGACCCTCATCCTCGCTCGACCTTACCGCCATGGGTGGCCCTACCAGAAGCTAGTGCTTCCGACGGCATCGCTCTCGGAATCATGGGGCCACACAAGCCTCTTCACCGCGACAAGGTGAACGATCCGAAGAGGAGGTGTGCTGTATAAAGTATCCTGACTGCAACATGGCCTGGTACGACACTTCTAACACACAGGAACAAAAGAGCAATGGACTCAGCACGGTCCACCATCAAAAGCATCAACACCAGGTGCTGTCTCAAGCAGGCGGCATCTGTCACCAGGGATCCCCACCATCCGGATCGCGCCTTCTTTTCACTGCTACCGAAGGTACAGAAGCCTGAGGAACCACACTGCCAGTTTCAGGAACAACCGTCTCAGGTTCTTGAACCGACCCACGCAACCCTAATCCTACCTCAGCAACGGAACACTACAGACAATCTCTTGCACTAAACGGCATCGTTTTCTAATTGGATATTTTTGCAGTTTTACTTTTCAATGCCTTGTTGAATTTATGCATAATATATGTTTCTGTGTGTTACCCTAAATCTTTGTGCCTGTGATGCGGTTACAAGCGAGATTCTCATTGTACCTGCACCCACCTACTTATGCACATGACAATAAACTCATTCTGACAACATCTCTCGTTCCCGATGTTTCAGTCAGAAAACCATCCTTCCACCACTACCTTCTGGCACTTATCACACACCAACTGTGGAGCCACTTCACCGATACCTTGGATCCCACGTGCTGTAACATTCCTAGCCAGCCATGCGGGACCCTGTTAAAGACCCTAATAATGTACACACAACTTCCATCGCCTTCATCATCTTGGTGACCTTCTCACAAAATCCCTCTGTGCCAAACCAGGAGATTTTAATATGCAGGAAGGATCTGCAGATGCTGGTTTACACTGAAGATAGACACAAACTGTTGGAGTAACTCAGTGGAATAGGCAGCATTTCTGGAGAGAAGGAAGGGGTAACGTATCGGGTCGAGACCGGAAATGACACCCATTCTTTCTCTCCAGAGATGCTGCCTGTCCCGCTGAGTTATTCCAGCAATTTGTGCCTATCCAGGAGTTTTGACAACAACAAGAACCAGTCCAGACAACATCCTCCACCACACAGATACCGACCTAACCAATCTTCCATCACAGGCGGGCTGTAATTTTGACACAGCCTAGCTGACACCCAGAGTGAGAAGCTGAACTTCAACCCAAACCACTGTTCTGCCATCAAGATCCCCACTTCCATCCTCCCACCACACAAAGGGTGGTGGGTGCAGGCAACAAGCTGCCAGAGGGGGGTAGATGAAGCAGGGACTATCCCAACATTTAAGAAACATTTGGACAGGTACATGGATAGGACAGGTTTGGATGGATATGGACCAGATGCGGGCAGGCGGGACATGTTGGCTGGTATGGACAAGTTGGGCCGAAGGGCCTGTTTCCACATTGTATCACTGTGACGTCCAACAAGGAAAGGATAAACATTGTCCAATGTTGGATTTAACATCCCTCACCCCCGCCCCTCCCACAGTGCGGCGCTCCCTCACCCCCGCCCCTCCCACAGTGCGGCGCTCCCTCACCCCCGCCCCTCCCACAGTGCGGCGCTCCCTCACCCCCGCCCCTCCCACAGTGCGGCGCTCCCTCACCCCCGCCCCTCCCACAGTGCGGCGCTCCCTCACCCCCGCCCCTCCCACAGTGCGGCGCTCCCTCACCCCCGCCCCTCCCACAGTGCGGCGCTCCCTCACCCCCGCCCCTCCCACAGTGCGGCGCTCCCTCGCCCCCGCCCCTCCCACAGTGCGGCGCTCCCTCGCCCCCGCCCCTCCCACAGTGCGGCGCTCCCTCACCCCCGCCCCTCCCACAGTGCGGCGCTCCCTCCCTCACCCCCGCCCCTCCCACAGTGCGGCGCTCCCTCACCCCCGCCCCTCCCACAGTGCGGCGCTCCCTCACCCCCGCCCCCCCACAGTGCGGCGCTCCCTCACCCCCGCCCCTCCCACAGCGCGGCGCTCCCTCAATACCCCCGCCCCTCCCACAGCGCGGCGCTCCCTCACCCCCGCCCCTCCCACAGCGCGGCGCTCCCTCACCCCCGCCCCTCCCACAGTGCGGCGCTCCCTCACCCCCGCCCCTCCCACAGTGCGGCGCTCCCTCACCCCCGCCCCCCCACAGTGCGGCGCTCCCTCACCCCCGCCCCTCCCACAGCGCGGCGCTCCCTCAATACCCCCGCCCCTCCCACAGCGCGGCGCTCCCTCAATACCCCCGCCCCTCCCACAGTGCGGCGCTCCCTCACCCCCGCCCCTCATAGTGCGGCGCTCCCTCACCCCCGCCCCTCCCTCAGCGCGGCGCTCCCTCACCCCCGCCCCTCCCTCAGCGCGGCGCTCCCTCACCAGCGTGAAGCCGGCCATGCTGTCCGGCGCGCTGCGGGCCGCGGGCCGCGGGGGTCAGACGCTCACTGTCGTCATCGCGTGCGCGCTCCCGCGGCCGGGAGGCGGGGCCATGGCCCGGGGGGCGGGGCTACGGTCCGGGTCAGGGCTGTCGTCCGGGGGCGCGCCTCCACCCCCCTGCCCGTGCTCCGGGGGGCGGGACTGTGGTTCGGGGGCGGGGCTGTGGGGTCCGGGGGCGCGCCTCCACCCTCCCTTCCCGGCTCCGGGGGGTGGGGCCGTGGTCGGGGCCGTGGTCTCGGGGGCGGGGCCGTGGTCTCGGGGGCGGGGCCGGGGGCGGGGCCATGTCCGGGGGCGCGCCTCCACCCTCCCCTCCCCCCCGCCCGCGGCTCCGGGACTGGCGGAACGGACTCGACTCCAGGCCCCGGCTTCACTTCCCCCCCCGGGCCGCAGCCTCGGGCCCACCCCCGCGCCGGTGCCCGGATGTGGCGGTGCCCTGGCTGAAGGAGGAGGACGCGGCGGGAGAGAGAGACACACACAGGGAGAGACATAGAGGAGAGAGACAGGGGGGGGTGTAGAGACACAAGGGGAGAAACAGGGAGGGGAAGAGAGAGAGGAAGAGATAGGGAGAGAGAGAGAGACAGTGAGAAGAGAGAGAGAGAGGAGACACAGAGAGGGGAGAGACAGGCCGAAAGGCACAGGGAGAGATTGGTAGAGGGAGGGGGAAGGCGAGGGAACGGAAACGGAGAGAGAGAGAGAAGGAAGGAAAGGAGAGAGACAGTCATAGGGAGAAGGCGCGACAGTGAAGGAGAGACAGGGAGGGAGGGAGGGAGGGAGGGAGAGGCCGAGGCCGAGGCGGCGCCTCAGCTTCAGCGGGTCGAGGGAGAGAGGCCGAGCACCAGCAGAGAGGGAGAGGAGAGGAGAGGAGAGGAGGCCTCACTCGAGGGAGAGGCGGTGGTGCAGCCGCGCCAAGGCAAGGCCTGGCCTGGCCTGGAGATTCAGGGGAGCCTGGGCCATCGTGGGAGGAGAGTGGGAATCGTCCTGTGTGAGGGGGGGGGGTGAGGAAATAGATAGGGTGCAGGAGGGTTAGTTAGGGGTCGAGTGGGGGGGGGAATTATTGCTGGGGGAGGCAGGTGGAAGATCAATAGATTGGAGGTGGAAGATCAATAGATTGGAGGGGAAGGGAGGTGGAAGATCAATAAATTGGAGGTGGAAGATCAATAAATTGGAGGTGGAAGATCAATAGATTGGAGGGGAGGTGGAAGATCAATAAATTGGAGGTGGAAGATCAATAAATTGGAGGTGGAAGATCAATAGATTGGAGGGGAGGTGGAAGATCAATAAATTGGAGGTGGAAGATCAATAGATTGGAGGGGAGGTGGAAGATCAATAGATTGGAGGGAGGTAGATCAATAGATTGGAGGGAGGTGGAAGATCAATAGATTGGAGGGAGGTAGAAGATCAATAGATTGGAGGGAGGTGGAACATCAATAGATTGGAGGGAGAAGGAGGTGGAAGATCAATAGTTTGGAGGGGAGGGAATGGTTGGTCGAATGGGGAAAGATTGAGAGAGAAGGGGGGGAAAGATTGAGAGAGAGAAGGGGAGAAAAGGTTAAAGGCCTCACATGTTGGGAAGCCTTTGGGAAACGAGGAGGATCTAATAAAGTCTGAGATCCCAGAGGATTCCTAATGTGGCCGACGAATTGAGGGGTGTTGAAGGAGAGGGATTCCTTTTTAAACTGGTTTTAAAGCAGTATTTTGTGAGAGGGGAAGAAAGAAGGGCAGCCTGGTTGATGAAGGAGAGAGGCTTCCTCTTTCTGTCTGCAGAGGAAACTGTCTGGGTTTCCCTCACACTCTTTCTGAGGCTGTGAATAATGGACGCGGAATCCATTCTACATGACAAGATCGTAGAATATATGGTAAGTTGCAGACCTGAGGCCTGTGCTAATTCTGGGTGTCGTAGTCATCTGTTATCAATTGAATCCAATGAAGGGGTGATGAGGGTGGAGGGGTGATCATGTGTGTGTGTGTGCATGTCCTTCCAAAAATAATTTACTGTATAATAATAATAATAATTTTTTTTAAATTGAAAGCAATAAGGTCGGTGGCACAAATTAGGCCTTCAAAGGGGCGGGAGAGTGGTGCTAAAAGGTTGTTTGTCAGACTGCAGGTAAACGTTCAGTGTTTGTTCCCATGGGGTTGTGCTGATGTTGGGGTTACAGCTGCTGCTGATGTTACTATGATGTGAATGAAGGAACTGCAGATGCTGGTTTAAAGAGTAGACACAAAAAGCTGGAGTAACTCAGTGGGACAGGCAGCATCTCTGGAGGGCAGGAATGGGTGATGTTTCGGGTCACCCCATTCCTTCTCTCCAGAGATGCTGCCTGTCCCCGCTGAGTTACTCCGGCTTTTTGTGTCTATCTTCGATGTTACTATGATGTTGTTTGTGGAATATTTTGGAGGACCAAATATTGTGGAATATGTTGGGGGAGTCCAGAACCGGGGGCCACATTTTGAGAATAAGGGGTAGGCCATTTAGAACGGGGATGAGGAAAAACCTTTTCAGTCAGAGAGTTGTAAATGTGTGGAATTAATTCTCTGCCTCAGAAGGCAGTGGAGGCCGGATCTCTGAATGCATTCAAGAGAGAGCTAGATAGAGCTCTTAAGGATAGCGGAGTCAGGGGGTATGGGGAGAAGGCAGGAACGGGGTATTGATTGAGAATGATGAGCCATGATCACATTGAATGGTAGTGCTGGCTCAAAGGGCCGAATGGCCTACTCCTGCACCTATTGCCTATTGTATATTGTCTATTGACCATGAACCGTGGAGCTTGGTATTGATAGGGACGGGACCAGCAGCTCAACGTTCTAGGGTTTTGATGTTTCAGATGTGATGGTAAGAGAGGTGGAGGAGTTGCTTCACTTGTCAGGGAGAATGTCATTGAGACACTTAGAGGACATACCAGAGGGTTCGTCCACTGAAGCTATATAGGGGACGCTGCAAAATTAGAAAGGTACAATCACTCTAAATGGGATTATATTGCAGGCCTCCCAGTAACCAGTGGGATTTAGGGGAACAGATAAATGAACAGATTACCGAAAGATGCCAAAGCAGCAAGGCTGCTGTATGCAAATTTAACCTCCCCAATATTGACTGGGATTTGCTCAAGGCAAAAGATATAGACTGGGCAGAATTATGTTATGTGCAACCAAGATGGTTTCCTGAAACTGTGCAGACAGTCTAGCTTGAGGAGGGACCATAGTGGACCTTGTACTATGGAAATGAGCCTGGCCAGGTGACTGGTGTTTCAGTGGAAGAGTGTTTAGGGAACAATGTAATTGTGGATGACAACTACTGAAGTTTTAAGATGGTTGTGAATAGTAGAAGACGTTGGTGAGGCTGCATTTAGAGCATTGTGCTCAGTTCCAGGCATCATGTTACAGGGAAGATGTTGTCAAGCTGGAAAGGGTACAGAGATTTACAAGGTTGTTGCCAGGAGTGTGAGCTATAGGGAGACGATGAGTAAGCTGGAAATCTAACCTTGGAGTGCAGGAGGATGAGGGGTGATCTTATAGAGGTGTATAAAATTATGAGAGGACTGGATCGGGTAGATGCACAGAGTCCCTTGCCCAGAGTAGGTGAATCGAGGACTAGAGGACAGTCCTTCCATAAGCTAGGGTACTGTCCAATTCACCTCTGCCCCATTGTGGACATTGGACTTTGCCTCTGGAACTACTGCGATAAAACGTGTCGAAAGAAACTGCAGATGCTGGTTTATACCGAAGAAAGACACAAAATGTCTGAAGAACAGTCTCAACCCAAAACTTCACTTATTCCCTCTCTCCAGAGATACTGCCTGACCCACTGAGTTACTCCAGCATTTTATGTCTATCTTTAGTATAAGAAAATAACTGCAGATGCTGGTACAAATCGAAGGTATTTATTCACAAAATGCTGGAGTAACTCAGCAGGTCAGGCAGCATCTCGGGAGAGAAGGAATGGGTGACGTTTTGGGTCGAGACCCTTCTTCAGACTGATGTCTATCTTTAGTGTGCTACAATATATTCCACACTTTGCATCTTCCCCTTTGCTCTACCTATTGTACTTGTTTTTTGAACTGATTGTATCTCTGTTTGGTATGCCTGTTCTGTTTGGATAGCAAGCAAAACAAAGTTTTTCACAGTACACGTGACAATAATAAGCCTAAGCCTCCTGCTTCGAACATGTTGCTGGCGACAGAGATTTTCACATCTGAAGGGCAGTAAAATGTGCCCAGCAAAATGGCCGCAAGATAGTGGTGGATCGAACGTCAAGTTCCCAAGACATGAACTCTCCTTTTCCCAGGAGTGCATCCACGTTTCTGAGAGAGTGTGAGGAACACATCTCGATCTGACTTTCTTGTACTTTCATTGTTAGAGAGCAGGACGTGCCTCTTTTAAAACAATCCCATGGCACGCACTGGTTACTAACTAGATCGACACAAACTGCTGGAGTAACTCAGCGGGTCACTGACTGTTTGCAGGTCCTCTGCTGATGCTAATGAGGTGCCCGAGTTCCTGATGGCAGGCAGATAAATTTGAAGAAGGGTCTCGACCCGAAATATCACCTATTCCTTCCATCGAGAGATGCTGCCTGCCTGATGAGTTACTCCAGCATTTTGTGTCTATCTGAGGAGTGTAGTGCTGCTGGAGCTCACCTGAGCTCCACTCCGGCACCTCTGTAAAAAAAAAAAAAAAAAGCCAAAATAAACAGCGGGGAATTTTAACTAGTGGGGCATTTAACAGTGGCTGCACCGGCACCAATGACAGCTTCGGCACCTAGAAAATTAGCACTGCAACCCTGGTCTATCTTCAGATGGATTTGAAGGTTGTGGTTCTCTAACCTGTTCTCTCTGAACAACCAACTCTGGCGCCCTGGGCCCAGTCAGCTAAATGCAGCCATGGGGTGGCAGCAACATGCAGGTGCACTAGAAATCAGAATCAGGCGCATAGGGACAGCAGCAGTTTGATGCCTGCAGGAAGTGTGGAGATGTGGTGCTCCTGTGCCACACCTTTCTACGTTCTAAATGCTGTCGAACCACCCAGCCTTTCCACGCACTTCCATTATTTGTTCCTTATCAACGAGATATGTTTAAGCTAATTGTTTCTTAAGGCTGTGTAGGAAGGAACTGCAGATGCTGGTTTAAAGCGACGATAGGCACAAAAAGCTGGAGTAACTCAGCGGGACAGGTAGCATCTCTGGAGAGAAGGAATGGGTGACGTTTCGGGTCGAGACCCTTCTTCAGGGGTAGCGACCCGAAACGTCACCCATTCCTTCTCTCCAGAGATGCTGCCTGTCCCGCTGAGTTACTCCAGCTTTTTGTGTTATTGAATGCCAATGTTACTGTAAACTTTGCCACTCGCCTCGTTGTCCTAGTGGGAGTTGTGAGGCGGTTTCTAAAGGGGAGAGCATGTTGGAGAGTATTGGTGAGGATAGTGCAGTGCCGGGGCCACTGTGAGCTGTTCACCGAATGGTCTGTGAGCAAGGGATTGAGATTGTAAGAGCCCGGATATCTTGGTTTATTATCAGACTGACGGGATGGAGAAATGTGGAGAGGCGAGTCCACAAGACAATTTGAAAATGAGGGTTAAAAATGTTTGAAGTTGAAGCCGCTGCCTAAATATAATACAGGTCAGAGGATGTAGAAACATAGAAACATAGAAAATAGGTGCAGGAGTAGGCCATTCGGCCCACCGCCATTCAATATGATCATCCAACTCAGTATCCCGTACCTGCCTTCTCTCCATACCCCCTGATCCATTTAGCCACAAGGGCCACATCTAACTCCCTCTTAAATATAGCCGATGAACTGGCCTCAACTACCTTCTGTGGCAGAGAATTCCACAGATTCACCACTCTCTGTTTCAAAAAAAACGTTCTCATCTCAGTCCTAAAAGACTTCCCCCTTATCCTTAAACTGTGACCCCTTGTTCTGGACTTCCCCAACATCGGGAACAATCTTCCTGCATCTAGCCTGTCCAACCCCTTAAGAATTTTGTAAGTTTCCATAAGATCCCCCCTCAATCTTCTAAATTCCTGCGAGTACAAGCCGAGTCTATCCAGTCTTTCTTCATATGAAAGTCCTGCCATCCCAGGAATCAATCTGGTGAACCTTCTCTGTACTCCCTCTATGGCAAGAATGTCTTTCCTCAGATTAGGAGACTGAGGTTTGTGGTTTGAATGAACAAGTTAAGGATGGTCTTGAGTTACAGGGTCATTGAACTTACTCTCCCCATGGATGGTTTACACTTCACTGGCTTATTTGCCCAATTCATCGGTGGATTGTGTAGTATAAAGTATTTGTACAATGGAGCACTGGGGTTCCTCTCCACCCCCCATTCTACACGCAAAGACATTTCAGTTGATATGGTGAAATAAAGGCAGAAAATATGCCAGAAACACTCCCAGCCACTGAGCTGGAACGTCGAGCTGTTTTCTCTCTCCACATATGCAGCCTGACCTGCTGAGTGTTCTGATTTTTATCTTAGACTTTCAATGTCTGCAGGATTTTTTTGTTGTCCAGGCTGGCTGTCATGGTGAGCTCCCTCCTGACCAGTAGGACTTCTACTGCAGGCTGAGAGGTTAAAGTGAGACCCTATAAGAAAATAACTGCAGATGCTGGTACAAATCGAAGGTATTTATTCACAAAATGCTGGAGTAACTCAGCAGGTCAGGCAGCATCTCAGGAGAGAAGGAATGGGCGACGTTTCAGGTCGAGACCCTTCTTCAGACTGATGTCAGGGGGGCAGGACAAAGGAAGGATGTAGGTAGAGACAGGTAGAGGGAGATCTGGGAAGGGGGAGGGGAAGAGAGGGACAGAGGAACTATCTAAAGTTGGAGAAGTCGATGTTCATACCGCTGGGCTCCAAGCTGCCCAGGCGAAATATGAGGTGCTGTTCCTCCAATTTCCAGTGGGCCTCACTATGGCACTGGAGGAGGCCCATGACAGAAAGGTCAGACTGGGAATGGGAGGGGGAATGGAAAGTGAGACCCTGAACACTTGCCTTGGGTGAATGTGCAGCATCTCACACTGACTGTCCAGGGACCAAACTGTATTCTTCAGTGAAGTGCAGAGTATTGATCCTGTGTCCAGCATCAGTTGTAGTTAATGGGATCCTGCTGTGCCCACTCTGACTCCAGGTACCCCTTTCGTGTAACGGGAACGCACAGCAGAGTGGGTCAGCCTGAAAGTACTTTGGAAATGCAAGGAACTGCAGATGCTGGTTTATACAAAAAAAAAGACACAAAGTCCTGGGGTAACTCAGCGGGTCAGGCAGCATCTTTGGAGAACCCGGATAGGTGACGTTTTAGGTCGGGTTCCTTCTTCAGACTGACTTTAGGACATCGTGATGGAGCAGAACGGTAGAAATCCTGGTCTTTCAAAGCAGACCCACACCGTGAATGATATGTTGACCCTTGTCCAACAAAAACTAGAGCTTCCCCGTTGGCATTTCCTCGTTGCTGGCTGTGCCATGACATGTGCTCCTGGCACACACTCAACCAGCTACCTACGTCTGGCTTCGCCCTGAATTTCCTTGTTCCCAACAGTTGAAGGTTACGGATTAAGTTTAGATTTCTTTTAACTATTTCCTGGGCTTGCTTTTGCTCCCACACAGCTTTTGGATAGCACGCTGGACCGTCTGAAGAAGGGACCTAACCCGAAAAGTCATCTGTCCATTTCCTCCACAGATGTTACCTGACCCACTGAGTTTCTCCGGCACTTTGTTTCACTGTAAATCAACAATGGGATTGTATAGAAGGTGGTTAAGTATGCTTTTAGTAAATTCACCTCATCTATTGCATCCGCTGCTCTAGATGTCAACTTATTTACATCGGCGAAACCAAGTGCAGGCTCGGCGATCGCTCCGCTGAACACCTGCGCTCGGTCCGCATTGACCAAACTGATCTCCCGGTGGCCGAGCACTTCAACTCCCCCTCCCATTCCCAGTCTGACCTTTCTGTCATGGGCCTCCTCCAGTGCCATAGTGAGGCCCACCGGAAATTGGAGGAACAGCACCTTATATTTCGCCTGGGCAGTTTGCAGCCCAGTGGTATGAACATCGACTTCTCCAACTTTAGATAGTTCCTCTGTCCCTCTCTTCCCCTCCCCCTTCCCAGATCTCCCTCTATCTTCCTGTCTCCACCTATATCCTTCCTTTGTCCCGCCCCCCCTGTCATCAGTCTGAAGAAGGGTCTCGACACGAAACGTCACCCATTCCTTCTCTCCCGAGATGCTGCCTGACCTGCTGAGTTACTCCAGCATTTTGTGAATAAATACCTTCGATTTGTACCAGCATCTGCAGTTATTTTCTTATACTTTTAGTAAATTCGTTTGCCTCAAAATTCCTAATTGGACAAATAAATAAAATTAGAAGCATTGTCAGTGCATCTTATGTGGCATCTAACTTAGTAAAAAAATCCCACGGCACAATTAAGAAAAAAACTGGACACAACTGTCCAAGCAGATAATGATATCACATGGTCAACCAAAGTAGTATTACCCACCATGTATAGCATGTATGTGTCGAGGATAGACACAAAAAGCTGGAGTAACTCAGCGGGACAGGCAGCGTCTCTGGAGAGAAGGAATGGGTGACATTTCGGGTCGAGACCCTTCTTCAGACTTGTATGTGCCTATGCATATATGTGTGTGCGTGCGCGCGCGTTTATAAATATATAAATATATATATATATACATAACATGCATGTGTCTGTATGTATATGTGTGTGTTTTGATATATGTGTGTGTGTATATATATATTTATATATAAATAATATGAATGGAATGGTTAAATATAAAATGTAACAGGAAAAATAAATCAGCAGATGTCAAACAAGCATTGTCTAGGACATGAATTGCTGTTTATAAAAGAGAAGCAATTTGGAATGTAGTGAATCCTGGAGGTATTAAGATCAGGATGTTCCTGTGCAGCATTGGGAAATTTGTTCGCTAAATGATGGGCAGGATATTGAGATAATTGCAAACAGAGAAAAATCAACGAGGTTGGAGCAGAGGTCGTGTTTTGCTGCCAGAGGGGAGGCCGCTGCAGCTTGGAGGGGCAGATGTGAAGCGTGTGTTTTACTCTCCTTCCATTGCTCGTCCCTGGTCACTGCGCTCCATGGCGAGAGATCATGGGGTAACATCAACCATCAGTTGGTGAGAATAGACACAAAAGGCTGGAGTAACTCAGCGGGGCAGGAGAGAAGGAATCGGTGACGTTTCGGGTCGACACCCTTCTTCCGACTAGTCAGGGTTTCCCTCTCACCTGGCTAGCCTGAAGAAGGGTCTCGACCCAAAACGTCACCCCTTCCTTCACTCCAAAGATGCTGCCTGTCCCGCTGAGTTACTCCGGCTTTTTGTGTCTCTCTTCGGTTTAAAGCAGTATCTGCAGTCTCTTCCCACACAGCTGGTGAGAATGCTGCATCTTCCTCAAGGTGACTCTTTAAACAACATTCTTGACGCTTTCTGTTTGCTACGAGAGCACGTGAGGCAGAGTGCTTGTTGTGATAGAGTCTGTTGACGATGTCGCCCTCTTTAATAAACGCTCCTTCGTGTCTCGACCAATGCATTGTTGCTGACACTGACTGACTGCATCAGTGGCTCACGGATTTGAAAGATTTGTCGAGACATCCATTGGTGAGCCCTCCCTCGTGTTTGGCTGCTTGATGTGAGTGGACCCTGCCTCCGAAACGTGGCGAGATCTGTGCAAGAACCATGCGCTTGTGGAGGGATGGGGGGGGATCTTGATTCTTGCTGAGCTTGGCATTTCATCACAACGTTTCCTGTCTGCTGGCGGTGGTAGTGTTGTGCGACCATGTATTAAAACAGGTCATAGAACAGGAGCAGTGCAAAGTAACAAGATTGACAATACTACTTTCTCAACAAGCGGGTGAATGTTTGATTAAAGCAGTTTAACCAGCAGTTTGTATTTGTGTACAAAAAAAATAAATAACTGACAAGCTAGTTGGATTGAGTCACGAGTCAAGTCAAGAGTGTGGGGAAAACAAAAACTGCAGATGCTGGTTAAAAGCGAGGGTAGACACGAAATGCTGGAGTAACTCACCGGGTCAGGTAGCACCTCGGGAGGGAAGGAATGGGTGACGTCTCGGGTTGTATACACTGGAATTTAGAAGGATGAGAGGAGATCTTATCGAAACGTATAGGATTATTAAGGGGTTGGACACGTTAGAGGCAGGAAACATGTTCCCAATGTTGGGGGAGTCCAGAACAAGGGGCCACAGTTTAAGAATAAGAGGTAGGCCATTTAGAACTGAGATGAGGAAAAACTTTTTCAGTCAGACAGTTGTGAATCTGTGGAATTCTCTGCCTCAGAAGGCAGTGGAGGCCAATTCTCTGAATGCATTCAAGAGAGAGCTAGATAGAGCTCTTAAGGATAGCGGAGTCAGGGGGTATGGGGAGAAGGCAGGAACGGGGTACTGATTGAGAATGATCAGCCATGATCACATTGAATGGCAGTGCTGGCTCGAAGGGCCGAATGGCCTCTTCCTGCACCTATTGTCTATTGACCCGCTGAGTTACTCCAGCATTTTGTGTCTACCTGTCAAGTCAAGAGTGTTTTATTATCATATGTCCCAGATAGGACAATGAAATTCTTACTTGCTGCAGCAACAACAGAATATGTAAACATAGTGCACTGTAAATAATAATTATAATAATAATAGTCTATTGTAGTTCAGAGCTTTATTTGAGGTTGCGGTGTTTAATGGCTGTGGGGAAGAAGCTGCTCCTGAACCAGGACGTTAGTTTTCAGGCTCCTGTTCCTTCTTCCCGGTGGCAGGGGTGAGATGGGCGTGTGGCCAGGACGGTCTGGGTCTCTGACGATGCTGGCTGCCTTTTTGCCGATAAATCCCTTCGATGGAATGAGGTGGTTCTGCTGCGGATGTTCAGGGCATTAATCTCCACTGACATGTTGTGTTCCCTTTGCTGGTGTGTGACGTGGAGACTGCATTCTGGCCCTTGCCTCTTCCCCCGCTCTCTCTGTTTTCCCCTCTGTTTGCCCAGTGAGGGGTGGGGTTGACGGTGACAAGCTCCCAGTGCTGACCCTCTCTGTTTTCTCTGCTCTTTTTCTCTTCTGCTTCCCCAGAATGCGTCCGGACACGATGACCTTAATGAGGCCGAGCCCCGTAAGAAACTTGTATTGGAAAAGAACTCCTTTAACCAGGTGACGGTTCAAATCTCTTCTCTGGCAGTCGTCCTGCCTTCCCACTGGAAGCCGTGCATGTTTTACATTGAGGAGTTCCCACCGCCATTGTCAGGATAGGATGCGAGGCTTCCCACTCGCTGCACCAGGACCGACAATATCGGGACATGTTAAACGTCTTGTTTAAACAAACCTAGCGGAGGTTCTGCCATTGTGAACACTCGCTTAGAAATTTGTCCAGAAGTAACTCTTCCCCCGACAGCGCTTCCCACTGTCCGGTTGAACAATGTGACAGACGAGTGGGTAGATGCGAAATGCTGGAGTAACTCAGCGGGTCAAGGCAGCATCTCGGGAGAGAAGGAATGGGTGACGTTTCGGGTCGAGACCCTTCTTCAGACTGATGCCGGGGGAGGGGGGTGGCACAACATCACATCTGCACCGACACTGCCAATCCTGTAAGAGGTTTGTGCGGTTCATAAGATCTTATTTGCCTGAACTCCCGGGAGTGTAGGCCCAGCCTTTCCGGTTTCTTCTGACAAGACAAGACTAGGGTTGCCAACTACCTCACTCCCAAATACGGGACAAGGTGACGTCACCGCCCCACGTGACCTCACCCAGCCAGTGGCCACGTGCTCCCGCTCCACCAATGGCGGCTGCCATTGGTGGAGCGGGAGCACGTGGCCGCTGGCTGGGTGAGGTCATGTGGGGCGCGGGGCGGTGACGTCGCCCTTTGTCCCTTATTTGGGAGTGAGGAAGTTGGCAACCCTTCTACTACGGGACTAGGGCCGTCCCGTACGGGATAAACCAATTTAGCCCAAAATACGGGATGTCCCGGCTAATACGGGGCAGTTGGCAACCCTGCTCCTAACCCAAGAATTAGTCTGATGAACTTGTGTTGCATTCTTATCGCAAGAATATCTGCCCTCGTGTAAGGAGACCACAACTCTACGCTCTGCTCAAATGCAGTCTAACTGGGTCCGTATCAAGTACGTGAGTTGCCATGGACCATCTGGGAGTGAGATTAATCTTGAAGGCCATTTATGACCACCTACATGGGACTCAATAGATCACAAGGCTTTCCTTTGCTAAACAAGTTAATTGTGATAGTGGTGGGTGATGACGGTTGATGGTGGGACAGAGAGCAAACTGTATCTACTTAGAGGAGGTGAATTTGAAGAGGTATAATATATGATCAGAAGTATAATATATGTCTGTGGCCATAGCCCTACCCTCAGCTGCCCATATAACATCACCCATCACATTTATCATGTGCTTTTGATCTCCTCAATCCTCCACTCCCTTTTCTCACAAGACCCTTAACAATCTGGCAGTAACATTCTGCTATCTTCGCCACTCCCTTTTTGGCTACGCTTTTCCAAACTTCTCCTCCATTCACTTCTCTCCTGATTCCTCTGTGAAACTCTCCTGGGTCAATATCAATGCCAAAGGCTTCATAAATGCAACGGTTTTTTTTTAAAAAGCCCCGGCTGCCTCCCCTACTCACAAGGTAGCGTTTTGTTCCCTCGCAGACTAAACTCAGCATTGGCACATCGAGTATGATCGCAGCCAAGCAGCGGAAGCCATCCACCAGTTATGAGAAGCAGAAAGAGCAGTGTGTGAAATACTTCGATCAGTGGACAGAGACCGACCAGGTGGAATTTGTCGAGAACCTGATATCCCGCATGTGTCACTACCAACACGGCCACATCAACTCCTACCTTAAACCAATGTTGCAGAGGGACTTTATCACCGTCTTACCAGGTATGTGGACAGGGGAGGGCTTGGAGTATTGCAGTAGGGTTTCCAGAGGTTTCATGATTGTGTTGCACAGGACGTTTCGGCTGGCCTTTACCTCAAGTCAAGTCAGTCAAGTCAAGTTTATTTGTCACGTGCACATACACAATGTGCAGTGAAATGAAAGTGGCAACGCCTGCAGATTGTGCACAAAAAAAGAATTACAGTTACAGCATATAAATAAAGTTAATACAGAGAAGACAAAATTTAGTCCCTGGAGTTATAAACGTTAACAGTCCTGATGGCTTGTGGGAAGAAACTCCGTCTCATCCTCTCCGTTTTCACAGCGTGACAGCGGAGGCGTTTGCCTGACCGTAGCATCTGGAACGATCCGTTGCTGGGGTGGCAGGGGTCCCTCATAATCTTGCTTGCTCTGGATCTGCACCTCCTGATGTATAGGTCCTGCAGGGGGGCGAGTGTAGTTCCCATGGTGCGTTCTGCCAAACGCACTACTCTCTGCAGGGCCTTCCTGTCCTGGGCAGAGCTGTTCCCAAACCAGACTGTAATGTTGCCGGACAGGATGCCCTCTACAGCCCCAGAGTAGAAGCAATGAAGGATCCTCAGAGACACTCTGAATTTCCTCAGCTGTCTAAGGTGGTAAAGGCGCTGCTTTACCTTGCCCACCAGTGCGGCAATGTGCGTTGCCCATGTCAGATCCTCTGTGATGTGGACTCCCAAGTATTTAAAACCGCTCACCCTATCCACAGTAGACCCATTTATCTCCAGTGGCGTGTACGTCCTCGGATGTTGAGCCCTTCTAAAGTCCACAATCAGCCTGTGTTGTTTACAATCCTTCATTCGTATCGCACAGCCCTGTCGGCCCCTCCTTTCCCTTCGGTACTTCTTTGGGCAGTACCTTTCTTGCAACGCCTTCCAAATCAAAATTCACTACCATTTAAAATTATTGCTCCTTATCAATGGCCTTCGTCAGTCAAGGTGTGCAGTGTGGAAGCTGGGATGTGACGTCACAGTTGTACACGATGTTGGCGAGGCCACATTTGGAATTGATGACCACATTGCCAGTGGAGGGGTGTTATTCTGGATGGAGGTCTGTGAGCTGTGGAGTTCTACAGGCGCCTGTGCTGGGACCTCTGTTTGTTAAACGACTTGGATGGAAATGAAGAAGGGCTTGTTAGGAAGTTTGCAAACATCACAAAAACTGGTGTGGTGTGAAGTTGCGGACAGAGGAAGGTTGTCAAAAGGACACAGCGGACTGAAGATGGGTTACAGGTACGCGTAGAAAATGGTGGGTGGTATTTAACCCAAGCAGGTGTGAGGTGATGCTCTTTGGGAGATCAAATATACAGAGCAAGTTAACAGTTAAAGTATACAGAAAGTGTACAATGCAACAATTTTTAACACCATTGATGTGCAGGGTAACCTTGGGGTCCAAGTCCACTGATCCCCGAAAGAGGCAACATAAGTAAATAGAGTGGTGAAGAAGGTACAAGGGTATGTTTACCTACAATGGTTTGGGCATTGAGTACAAGAGTAAGGATGTCACATTGCAGCATTATAAAACCTTGGTCTGACCACATTCGGAGTGGTGTGTGCAGTTATGGTCACCCCGTTACAGGAAGGATATGGAAGCTTTGGATGGATTGCAGGAGAGGTTTACCAGCTTGCTGCCTGGGATTAGAGAGTATTGGTAACAAAGAGAGGTTGGGGAAGTTTGGAATGTTTTGTCTGGACCTTCAGAGGCGAGGGGAGACCTGATGGAAGTGTATAAAATTTTGAGAGGCATAGATAGGGTAGACAGTCAGAAACTTTCTCCCAGAGTGGGAATGTTAAATCTAGAGGGTATAGCTATACGGTAAGAGGGAAAGTTTGAAGGAGATGTATGGCACAAGTTTTTAGATAGCAAGTGGTGGGTGCCTAAAAGGTTCTGCTGGGGATGGTAGACAATAGACAATAGACGCAGGAGTAGGCCATTCGGCCCTTCGAGCCAGCACCGCCATTCAATGTGATCATGGCTGATCATTCTCAATCAGTACCCCGTTCCTGCTTTCTCCCCATACCCCCTGACTCCGCTATCCTTAAGAGCTCTATCTAGCTCTCTCTTGAATGTATTCGGAGAATTGGCCTCCACTGCCCTCTGAGGCAGAGAATTCCACAGATTCACAACTCTGACTAAAAAAGTTTTTCCTCATCTCTGTTCTAAATGGCCTACCCCTTATTCTTAAACTGTGGCCCCTGGTTCTGGACTCCCCCAACATTGGGAACATGTTTCCTGCCTCTAACATGTCCAACCCCTTAATAATCTTATACGTTTCGATAAGATCCCCTCTCATCGTTCTAAATTCCAGTGTATACAAACCTAGTCGCTCCAGTCTTTCAACATATGACAGTCCCGCCATTCCGGGAATTACCCTAGTATACCTATGCTGCACGCCCTCAATAGCAAGAATATCCTTCCTCAAATTTGGAGACCAAAACTGCACACAGTACTCCAGGTGCGGTCTCACTAGGGCCCTGTACAACTGCAGAAGGACCTCTTTGCTCCTATACTCAACTCCTCTTGTTATGAAGGCCAACATTCCATTGGCTTTCTTCACTGCCCGCTGTACCTGTGGTGGAACCAGACACAGTAATGGTGTTAAAGAGGCTTTAGGAATTGCACATGCACATGGATATGGGTCACGTGCATGCAGAGGAGATTAGTTTAATTTTGCGTCATGTTCAGCACGGACAGTGTGGGCCGAAGGGCCTGTTGCGGTGCCAAACTGTGTTGTTCCATCAGAACAAAGGGCACATTGAGCATTTTCTGTTTTCAATTTGCCGAATCTGTGTCGAGTCTTTTTGCAGATATCTTAAGTATTGTTGGATGTCTTTCTTCCTGGTTGTTGGCTTAGATATCGAAATGGCCAGAATTTAGCAGTGGATATTGCAAATGAATAATGTATGGGAAAACATGAGGTGGGGGGGGGGGTGGGATGGTGAATGTCGAGAGAAATACAGATAACAGCAGCAGCATCACCAGTGAATGGAAACAACCCAGTGAGCAAACATTCCTTCTCTCCTGATATGCTGCTGCCTGACCTGCTGAGTTACTCCAGCATTTTGTGAAATAAAAGTGAGCAAACAGTGGTATTTTTAAAAATAAAAAAGGAAAGTTTACCATTTCTTTACAGCATAGATGTGCAGAGTAACCTTGGGATGTTTGCTGCATCCCTTTCAACATGTCTGGATCAGAGAAGAGGTACTTTGTAGTCATCTGTGTAATGCAAGAAATACAGCAAGTTCCCAAAAAGAATAGTGTGACCCTGAACAGACAGACTGTTCTAGAATATTTGTTCAGATCAGCATTGGCAACAGCAGGGGACTGCACTGCTGGGTCCCCACTTGTTTTACTGATCACATCACACTCTCGACTAGTCTTATGAGATTTAAAAACGTCTCCTCACATCTACATCTGCGGCACAATATTCCTGCTCGGCCTTTACAGGAAAGACGTTCTTGCCTTAGAGGGAGTACAGAGAAGGTTCACTAGATTGATCCCTGGGATGGCGGGACTTTCATATGAAGAAAGACTGGATAGACTAGGCTTGTACTCGCTGGAATTTAGAAGACTGAGGGGGGATCTTATAGAAACATATAAAATTCTTAAGGGGTTGGAGAGGCTAGATGCGGGAAGATTGTTCCCGATGTTGGGGGAGTCCAGAATCAGGGGTCACAGCTTAAGGATAAGGGGGAAGTCTTTTAGGACCGAGATGAGAAAACATTTCTTCACACAGAGAGTGGTGAGTCTGTGGAATTCTCTGCCACAGAAGGTAGTTGAGGCCAGTTCATTGGCTGTATTTAAGAGGGAGTTAGATGTGGCCCTTTTTGCTAAAGGGATCAGGGGGTATGGAGAGAAGGCAGGTACAGGTTACTGAGCTGGATGATCAGCCATGTTCATATTGAATGGCGGTGCAGGCTCGAAGGGCCGAATGGCCTACTACTGCACCTATTTTCTATGTTTATGTTTCTCCGTCTTTGAAGCACAGTCAGTCTAAGCAGGACCTCTTCCCACCCAAACCACCCCCTCCCCAGGTACTTTCCCCTGCAACCGCAGGAGATGTAACACCTGTCCCTTTACCTCCCCCCTCGACTCCATCCAAGGACCCAAAACTCTTTCCAGGTGAGGCAGAGTTTCACCTGCACCTCCTCCAACCTCACCTACTGTATCCGCTGTTCCAGATGTCAACTTCTCTACATCGGCGAGACCAAGCGCAGGCTCGGCGATCGTTTCACTCAACGCCTCCACTCAGTCCGCCTTAACCAACCTGATCTCCCGGTGGCTCAGCACTTCAACTCCCCCTCCCACTCCCAGTCTGGCCTTTCTGGCCTGGGCCTCCTCCATTGTCAGAGTGAGGCCCAGCGCAAATTGGAGGAACAGCACCTCATATTTCGCTTGGGCAGTTTACACCCCAGCGGTATGAATATTGACTTCTCTAACGTGAGGTAGTTCCACTGTCTCTCTCTTTCCCCTCCCCTTCCCAGTTCTCCCACTAGTCTTCCTGCTTTCTACTACATCCTATCTTTGTCCCGCCCCCTCCCCTGACATCAGCCTGAAGAAGAGTCTCGACGCGAAACGTCACGCATTCCTTCCACTTAGTCACAGAGGCGCAGAGTCACACAGCGTGGCAACCGGCCCAACCTGCCCACACTGACCTATGTACACCATGTCCCATCTACACTAGTCCCACTTGCCTGCATTTGGCCCATATCCCTCCAAACCTATCCTATCCATGTACCTGTCTAAATGGTTCTTAAACGTTGTGATAGTACCTGCTGGATGCTTTTATTTTTCCTGCGCTCTGATTAATAAAGGCTGTCTGATCGTTATCCCTGGGGAGCACTGGCCTCAATATCTGTTTGCCACTGGTATCGACTTGGTGTCCTTGAGACAGCTTCACAGGGGGACTTACGAACATGAATGATGATGATCGGTCGCACTTTTCTTGTGTAACGAGCTGTGTTGTGTGTGTGTTTGTGTGTGTAGCCCGCGGTCTGGATCACATTGCGGAGAACATCCTGTCGTTCCTGGATGCCCGCTCACTCTGCGCCGCGGAGCTGGTGTGCAAGGAATGGTATCGGGTCATCTCCGATGGGATGCTCTGGAAGAAACTGATGGAGCGGATGGTGCGCACGGATACCCTCTGGAAGGGGCTTTCGGAGCGGAGGGGATGGTAAGGAGCGCTTGTAGTGCGTGGCGTTTACAAACAGAACAGCGCTCGTCACTTACCCTGGTGGCTCCAACATCACCTCCTACCTCCAACATCACCACCTACCACCAAGAGCTGCTGCCTCACAGCACCAGAGACCCAGGTTCGATCCTGACCACGGGTGCTGTCTGCGTGAACGTTGCATGTTCTCCCTGTGCCCGTGTGGGTTTCCGCCGGGTGTTCCAGTTTCCTCCCACGACCCAAAGACGTGCGGGTTTATACGTTAATTGGCCTCTGCAAATCACCCCTAGTGTGTCTGAAGAAGGGTCTCGACCCGAAACGTTACCCATTCCTTCTCTCCCGAGATGCTGCCTGACCTGCTGAGTTACTCCAGCATTCTGTGAATAAATACCTTTGATATTGTACCAGCATCTGCAGTTATTTTCTTATACTACCTAGTGTGTCGGAACGCGTGTGAAAGTGGGATAACATAGAACCAGTGTGAACGGGTGATCGATGGACTCAGTGGGCTGAAGGGCCTATTTCCATGTTGTATCTGTAAACTAATCTCTCAGCAAATGTGTGATGTGAACGTCGACACAAAATGCTGAAGAAGGTTCTCGATCTGAAACGTCACCCATTCCTTCTCTCCAGAGATGCTGCCTGACCTGCTGAGTTACTCCAGCATTTTGTGTCTACCTTTGATTTAAACCAGCATCTGCAGTTCTTTCCTACACACATGTGTGATGTGAATTCCGTTCCCAATTTACAAAACTCAGATGGTCCCAAAGTGAAAATTTTCTCGTAACTTTTTGTTAAGAGTAAGCTTGAAGATAAGATGGTTTGTGAACTAATGCTGAAAGTCTTTGTTTTATCCACAGGATCCAGTACCTGTTCAAAAACAAGCCCTCTGATGGTATTTTGCCTCCAGATTGCTTCTACAGATCCCTGTACCCACAGATTATACAAGATATAGAGGTAAGAGCCATAGTTTCCTCTCCAGACATTGATTGCTGAGGAAAAGCCGATCTGTTAAATGCAAATCAAAGGTTGAAAGCAAACAAATTGCATGCAGCCAACATCTCTGGAGAACATGGACAGGTGACGTTTTGGGTCAGGACCCTTCTTTAGATTGGTTGGGGGGAGGGGGGGGAAGCTGGAAGGGCAGGACAAAGCCTAGCAAATAATAGGTGTTGGATACAGGTGAGGTGGGTTTTGATAAGCAGCTGGTTAGACAAAGGCCAGAGATGAAAAGACAAAAACCGAGGATGGGATTGAAGAGGTGAGAATTGTGAATGGCTTTGGTTGCGGGGAGATTTGATAGATGTGTGTACATTTATGAAGCATGGATAGGATGAACAGTCAGAACCTCTTTCCCAGGATAACATATCAAATACTAGAGGGCGTAGCTTTGAGGTGAGAGTGGCAAAATTTAAAGGAGATGTACACAGTGGGTGGTTAATGCTTTGTTCTCTTGTGTCCATCATCTATGTTTCAAATGTTGGGCCAGGCTCTTACACAGTGGACAGCCTGCCTTCTCGTTTGCCACCGCTAGATCTCCCAGGCAGCATTGTTCACCAAGAAGTGGCCATCTTAGTAGGTGTGGCATGGATTGTACAGATGTTCCACATTCACATCCTGTGTCTGCCACATCTGCATAGCCCCATTTGCTCATATTGGTCTTGCATCGACCCATCCCTGTACGAAGCCTCTTGAGGGACTTCCAGGTCTTCCACAAGGCTCATATGGTTGCTTGAGGAGTCTGTGACAGAGGCTGTGTGAAGGAAGCTCTTCCTCAACTTCAGGCGGTTTGGGGCTGGGTGATGCTGAGGGCATGCAGCGTAGGTTTACTAGGTTCATTCCCGGAATGGCGGGACTGTCATATGTTGAAAGACTGGAGCGACTAGGCTTGTATTCACTGGAATTTAGAAGGATGAGAGGGGATCTTATCGAAACATATAAGATTATTAAGGGGTTGGACACTTTAGAGGCAGGAAACATGTTCCCAATGTTGGGGGGAGTCCAGAACCAGGGGCCACAGTTTAAGAATAAGGGGTAGGCCATTTAGAATGGAGATGAGGAAAAACTTTTTCAGTCAGAGAGTTGTGAATCTGTGGAATTCTCTGCCTCAGAAGGCAGTGGAGGCCAATTCTCTGAATGCATTCAAGACAATAGACAATAGGTGCAGGAGTAGGCCATTCAGCCCTTCGAGCCAGCACCGCTATTCAATGCGATCATGGCTGATCACTCAGAGAGAGCTAGATAGAGCTCTTAAGGATAGTGGAGTCAGGGGGTATGGGGAGAAGGCAGGAACGGGGTACTGATTGAGAATGATCAGCCATGATCACATTGAATGGTGGTGCTGGCTCGAAGGGCCGAATGGCCTCCTCCTGCACCTATTGTCTATTGTCTAAGAGATGGGGATGGCGGGTGTCCAGTTCTACCGGCAACTGATCCACGGATTCCTGATGGAGCCATACCGGCCACGACATGCAGGCTGTCCACATGCGTTGGTTTTAGGCAGCCAGTGATACATCTGCAGCTGTCATTAAGAGCAGCTTCAACTTTCTTCGCGTGAGATGATCTCTCCCTGACAGGACAAGCATACTCTGCAGCAGAGTGTGCCTGGCTAATGCCTGGAACGTGCTGACAGGGCTGGGAAGATACGGTGTTTGCATTTAACTGAATTTTGAATAGGCACATAGATGTGCAGGGAATAGAGGGACGAGGATTTTGTGCAGGCAGGTAAAGGGTGGTCATGTACGGCAGAGACATTGTGGGCCGAAGAGGCCTGCTCCTGGGTTGGGCTCTTCTAGCTTCTAATGTTGATGTAAGGCAAATGGGAATGGAAGAGGTTGAGAAACACTGACGGCCGGTTTCTTTTTCAGACCATTGAATCCAACTGGAGGTGTGGGCATCATGGTTTACAGCGGATCCACTGCCACAGTGAAACCAGCAAAGGAGTCTATTGTTTACAGTATGATGACCAGAAAATTATCAGTGGTCTGCGTGACAACACTATCAAGGTGAGCGAGAGAACGTTATTCAAGTCAAGTCAAGTTTATTTGTCAAATACACATACACAATGTGCAGTGAAATGAAAGTGGCAAAGCCTGCGGATTGTGCAAAAAATTACAATTGCAGCATAAAAATAAAAATTAATACAGAAAAAAATGTAGTCCCTGGAGATATAATAGTTAACAGTCCTGATGGCCTGTGGGAAGAAACTCGGTCTCATCCTCTCTGTTTTCACAGCGTGACAGCGGAAGCGTTTGCCTGACCATAGCAGCTGGAACAGTCCGTTGCTGGGGTGGTAGGGGTCCCCCATAATGTTGCTGGCTCTGGATCTGCACCTCCTGATGTATAGGTCCTGCAGGGGCCACAGTTTAAGAATAAGGGGTAGGCCATTTAGAACGGAGATGAGGAAGAACTTTTTCAGTCAGAGAGTGGTGAAGGTGTGGAATTCTCTGCCTCAGAAGGCAGTGGAGGCCAGTTCATTGGATGCTTTCAAGAGAGAGCTGGATAGAGCTCTTAAGGATAGCGGAGTGAGGGGGTATGGGGAGAAGGCAGGAACGGGGTACTGATTGAGAGTGATCAGCCATGATCGCATTGAATGGCGGTGCTGGCTCGAAGGGCTGAATGGCCTCCTCCTGCACCTATTGTCTATTGTCTATTGACCTGCAGAGTGTAGTTCATTGTGGGGGGTGTGCCTCTGACATGTCACGGTCTGCATAGGAAGTCGCTGCCGGTGCCGGTTTAAGCCAAAGATGGACACGGAACGCTGGAGTAACTCAGCGGGTCAGACAGCATCTCTGGAGAGAAGGAATAAGTGATGTTTCGGGCCGGTTGCTGGGTTGGAGTGGGGTCTCGGGGGGGGGGGAGACAGGGGCTGGTCGCTTGGGGGCGGGGGGAGGGCTGGCCGGTTGCTGGGGTCGTGGGACCTGGATCGGGGACTGGTGACCTTGGGTTGCTGAGGAATGGGAATGCCAGAAACAACGTTCAATTGCATGACTGTTCACACGGTGTTTGCCTTTCACTCCCCCCAGATCTGGGACAAGAACACGCTGGAGTGTAAGAATGTCCTGACCGGCCACACTGGCTCAGTGCTCTGTTTACAGTACGATGATAAAGTCATCATCACTGGCTCGTCTGACTCCACGGTGCGGTACGTGTGGCTGCTGGGTTACACAGTGGGGAGTTGACACATTGATGGATAAACCATCCTGGCTGTGTAGCGATCGTGGACAGCCCCCCCCTCCCTGGGAACCCAGTCTGGGGGTCTGACAGGTGAAGAGCTCTGGTCAGGCAGGCTGTGGTGGAGACGCCCCTGCAATAAGGGAAGGGATATAATCCCAGGGTGCCACATGAGTGGCAAGGGTGTGGGGTAAAATTGGTAAACACTATGTTACGGCACATTAAATGTTTGTCCAGCCTCCGAAAATGTCGGAAGAATTTTTGCACAGTTCCCGAATTGTATATAGAGTCATAGAGTGATACAGTGTGCAAACAGGCTCTACGGCCCAACTCGCCCACACAGGTCAACAATGCCCCAGCTACCCTAGTCCCACTTGCCTGCGCATGGTCCAGAGCCCTCCAAACCTGTCCCATCCGTGTACCTGTCCAACTGTTTCTTAACAGTTAACTGGATAGGCACAGCCTCAACTACCTCCTCTGGCAGCTTGTTCCATACACCCACCACCCTCTGTGTGGAAAAGTTACCCCTCAGATTCCAATTAAATCTTTTCCCCTTCACCTTGACCTATGGTCTCTGGTCCTCGATTGGGTAAAAGAGTGTGTGCAGCTACCCGATCTATTCCTCTCATGATTTTGTATACTTCTATAAGATCAGATTGAATGGCGGTGCTGGCTTGAAGAGCTAAATGGCCTCCTCCTGCACCTATTGTCTATTGTCTAAGATCTCCCATCATCCTCCTACGCTCCATAGAATGAAGACCCAGCCTACTCAACCTCTCTCTATAGCTCACTCCTTCTAGTCCTGGCAACATCCTCGTAAATTTTATTTTTTACTCTGAATAAAGTTTATTTTGAATATTCAACAAACTAATCCTATCTGCCGGGGTTGAAGAGCAGCAGGTAACCTAGTACCCTGTAGTGGCTGTGTGGCCAAGTTGTGGCCCTTCTCTTGATGACCCAGTCTCGGTAGCTCCGGGCTGGTTTCCGCTCTGTATGTCAAGGCTCTGACGTTGGGTGGACCTGTTGCTTTGTCTGGCCCATTGCAGGGTGTGGGAGGTGAACACTGGGGAAATGCTGAACACGTTGATCCATCACTGCGAGGCCGTGCTGCACCTGCGCTTCACCAACGGCATGATGGTGACCTGCTCCAAGGACCGCTCGATCGCCGTGTGGGACATGAGCACCTCCACGGACATCACCCTGCGCCGCGTCCTCGTGGGCCACCGCGCTGCCGTCAACGTGGTGGACTTTGACGATAAGTACATCGTGTCCGCTTCAGGGGACCGGACCATCAAAGTAAGATCCATTCCCGCTCGCCCTGCTGCCCTCTTACCGGCTTTGCTTTAGTCACCTAGTTCTGTTTCTAGTTCCAAGGCACGGATGGATAGATTCTCGATTGGTACAGGTGCCAGGGGTTATGGGGAGAAGGCAGGAGATTGGGGCGGGGTTTAAATCAAAAATATTTATTCAAATATTAAAATAATATATACAGTACAATAAAACCAAAAACAGACCCCACCACCAGAGTACAATACAAACAAATATACCAATTGAAACTATTATACAATTATATTACAATCCCCATCCAGGATGCATCCGCCCGCCTGCGGTGCCCAGCGGTCCCGGAAATCCCCCAGGGTGCCCGTGGGCAGCGCGTGGTCCCTCCAACACCACCCGGGCACGGACGTAACCCCGGAAAAGGGGCAGGCGGCTGACGAGTCTGTGAACCGCGCGAGGAACGGGTAGCAAAGGAATCCTCGGTGCAATACCCTCCACCCCAGGTCCCCGATGGAGAGGGGCAGAATCCCTGCGCAGAGGGACCCCCACCAGGGGGGGGCAAGGAGATTGGGGTTAGAAGGGAGAGATATCAGCCATGATTGAATGGTGAAGTAGAATTGATGGGCCAAATGGCCTAATTCTGCTCCTATCTCTTATGATCTACTGCTCAGCAGTAATTGACCTTTACTTGAATGGTTTTCCAGATGTTTGTGTATTGCTATCGCAGATACCCCAATCCAGGGAAGATGACATTTCGGATCGAGCCCCTTCTTCAGAAAGAAGCAGTCTGAAGAAAGGTCTTGACCCGAAACGTCACCGATTCCTTTTCTCCAGAGATGTTGCCTGACTCACTGAGTTACTCCAGCTTTTTGTGTCTATCTTCGGTTTAAACCAGCATCTGTAGTTCCTCCCCACACATTACATCTCCACAGTCCAGGGAAGTTGACCAGTTTCCTTCCTGAACGATAATAATGAGTCAAATGAGTAGTTAAAGACAAAGTGCTGGAGTAATTCAGTGGGACAGGCAGCATTTCTGGAAAAGATTGATGGGTGACATTTCAGGTTGGGACCCATTCTTCTGATTTGTCTCTAACTGTAAGGCAGTAACTCTACCACTACGCCACCATGCCGCCCATCTGCCCCTCTCACTTCCTCTCTGCCAGTTCCCCTTAGTTCACAACTACCTGATCTTTCAAACATTGTTCCACCTCCACTTTAAATACTGCCAACTATCTGAATAATAAAACAATCACAAATGGATCGCCTCTGGTTGTCACCTTAATTTTCCACTGTCTCCCGCGGCTAACCCGGGCCTTGTTGCTCCTTTTGTTCCTTGTGCATCAAGAGGTTTATATAATAATAATAATAAATTTTATTTGTCATATGTAGATTAGAACAGTGTCAACGGTACAATGAAATGTATTTGACAAGACAACGGGTCACCTCAGCAGTAATATTCCAAGGATAAATAAGATTTTAAAAATGACATTAGTAAGGTAAAAAGACAATATTAAAAATAGGTTCAAAGACAATATTAAAAATAATCAACATATATGATGTGAAATGTGTTTATGAGTTTAGAAGCCTGATGGCCTGATGGTAGAAACTGTTCTTAAGTCCGGTGGTACGTGCAGCCATACTCCTGAATCATCTGCCTGGATCCCAGCTGCTTGGGTGTCTCCATTAATCCACTTTCAGAAGTCTGGTTGCGTGTTGTGTACGATGATAACGCATCTCCGTCCATTCCCTCCCACTACCCGCACTAGGTGTGGAACACTGGATCCTGCGAGTTTGTCCGCACGCTGAACGGACACAAGCGAGGCATCGCGTGCCTGCAGTACCGAGACCGGCTGGTGGTCAGCGGCTCCTCTGATAATACCATCCGGTGAGTCCTCTTGTCAACGTTGGGTATTTATTGCAAACCCTAGTCCGTACGTAGCCCAGACCATTACACAAACCAGCCTGGTCGGAAGTAAGGTCTCGACCCGAAACGTCACCCATTCCTTCTCTCTAAAAGATGCTGCCTGACCCGCTGACTTACTCCAGCATCTTGTGCCTATCTTCCCTTCCATTGACTCCATCAACACTTCACGCTGCCTCAGCAAGGCATAACATCAACATAATCAATGTCCAGTCTCACTTCCTCGTCTCCCCTCTCCCATCAGGCAAGCGGTGCAGATGTTTAATAACGCACACATCCAGATTCAGGGGTAGTTTCTTCCCAGCTGTTATCAGGCAACTGAACCAACTAGAGAATAGTCATGACCGACCATCTACCTCATTGATGCCCCTCAGACTATCTAAAGCATTCCAATACGATGCATCAGTAGAAGCTGCTTGTACAGCTATTCCCATTAGCATCCATCTTGAGCAATGCAGCACTCCCTCTGCACTGCCCCCAGGTGCTCGGCCTGCATTATATCCACAGGTGTCCCTTTGATAACAATTCCCATAGGCATGCATCTCCAAATTGGCAGTCACAACATCTTCAATTGCAGTAGACACCCATTCCTTCTCTCCCGAGATGCTGCCTGACCTGCTGAGTTACTGTGTCTATATTCGATTTAAACCAGCATCTTCAGGTTTTTTTCCTACACATCTTCAATTGCTGTGTTTATTTCTGGCAGAAATGCCATTCTGATGCCAAAATGGAAGCTTGCCATTTAATGATTCCTGGTGCAACTCAAAATATTGGCAAAGTGACGGTGGTCAGACAGCTACTTTCGATGATGCTGAACGAGGGAGAAGATTTGTTGTGAACCTCAGATGAGCACTCTTCCCGTAATGGCGGTGGCGGTGATTATATACAGCTGAGGGGACAGTAGGGACTCGGATTGGTCTCATCTTGAGCCCTTCTTCCGAAGGAGCAGCATTTCCAGATGCATTAAGCCCACGGCCGTTTTCCTGAGTAACGGCTAAGTTTAGTTTATTGTTCTCGCATACCGAGGGGCAGTCAAAAGCTTTTGTTTGCATGCTATCCAGGCAGAGAAAAGACTGTACCTGATTGGAGTTAAGCTGTCCACATTGCACAGATAAAGGATAAAAGGTACAACATTTAGTGCAAAATAAACTTTGAGTAAAGATAGTCTGAGGGGCACCAATGAGGTAGATGGTCAGTCAGGACTATTCTCTAGTTGTTGGTACAATGGTTCAGTTGCCTGAGGCATCGTGAAGTGTAGATGGAGTCAATGGAAGGGAAGATAGACACAAAAAGCTGGAGTAACTCAGCGGGACAGGCACCATCTCTGGAGAGAAGGAATGGATGATGTTTCGGGTCGAGGCCCTACTTCAGACCAGGTTGGTTTGTGTGTTGGGCTAGGCTACGTCCACAACTGTCCCAATTTCTTGCGGTCTTGTTCCGAAAGTAGGCTGTGATGCATCCCAATAAAATGCTTTCCACGATGCATCAGTAAAAGTTGGTGAGGGTTGGAGGGGACGTACCGAACTTCCCAAGCCTTCTAAGGAAGTAGAGGCGCTAGTGGGCTTTCTTGGCCATAGCTGCGATGTGACTGGTCCAGGCCAAATTGTTGGTGATAATTCTTTCTAGGAATTTGAAGCTTTCAACCAACTCTACTGCAGGTACCGGGGTATCTGTACTGCTTCACCTCCTGAAGTCAAGGAGGAATTTGCAGCCACGTCTTGCCGTTTAACAGAAGTGGCAGCTGCAGCAATCTCTTGAGAGTAGCCTACAGTCAAAGTTTGGAAAGTGTTCGGGGTGGCGCAGCAGGTGGGGCTGCTGCTCAGCGGCAGAGACCAGGGTTTGATCCTGACCTTGGGCGCTGTCTCTGTGTGGGCTTTGCACGTTCTCCCGGTGGCCTCGTGGGTTTGCTCCGGATTCCTCCCACATCCCGAAGACCTCTAAAAATTGCCCCCTCGCATGTAGAGTGGATGCGAAAGTAGGACAACAGAACTAGCGTGAATGGATGGACACAATATGCTGGGGTAACTCAGTGGGTCAGGCAGCATCTCTGGACAAGGAATGGGTGACGTTTCGAGTCGGGACCCTTCTTGAGACCGAGAGTCGGGGAGTGGGAGTGAGTGGGAGATATGGAAGGGTACGGTGTGACAAGGACTATAAGAAGATAACTGCAGATGCTGGTACAAATCGAAGGTATTTATTCACAAAATGCTGGAGTAACTCAGCAGGTCGGGCAGCATCTCGGGAGAGAAGGAATGGGTGACGTTTCGGGTCGAGACCCTTCTTCAGACTGAAGACCCGAAACGTCACCCATTCCTTCTCTCCCGAGATGCTGCCCGACCTGCTGAGTTACTCCAGCATTGTGTGACAAGGACTGTTGGGTGGTGGGCGCGGTGGGGCGTGCGGTATCCCTGCAGTAACTAGGGCGTTGACCTTGCACTGTCGTCTTGCCGCTGCAGGCTGTGGGACATTGAGTGCGGGGCGTGTCTGCGTGTGCTGGAGGGCCACGAGGAACTCGTCCGCTGCATCCGCTTCGACAACAAACGTATCGTCAGCGGAGCCTACGATGGGTGAGCACAACCTCCCACAGCACCTGGCAGCCACACGGCTGCTTTGAGAATGTGCTGAGGGTTATGAGGCAGGAAACTAAATGACTTGCCGTGTTCTCAAAGCAGTCCAGGTGCTCCCCGGCTTACCATGTTTCGACTTACGATAGTCCGACTTTGCGATGGTGCAAACCGTAGCGCGCCGACGCTCGTTTCCGGCCACGTGATCGCGTGCATTACCATACATTTCCACTTACAACAGACAATAGGTGCAGGAGGAGGCCTTTTCGGCCCTTCGAGCCAGCACCGCCATTCAATGTGATCATGGCTGAACATTCTCAATCAGTACCCCGTTCCTGCCTTCTCCCCATACCCCCTGACTCCGCTATCCTTAAGAGCTCTATCCAGCTCTCTCTTTAATGCATTCGGAGAATTGGCCTCCACTGCCTTCTGAGGCAGTGAATTCCACAGATTCACAATACCTTCGGTTTCCGATGGGTTTCTCGGAGCGGAGCCCCGTCGGAAGCTGAGGAGCTCCTGTAGTGGGATAACGGCCACATTTCTTACAGAATCATACAGCAAGAAATCTGGCCTTTCGGCCCAACTTGCCCATGCTGACCAAGGTGCCCCATATATTCCAGTCCCACCTCACATTTGCCCCATATCCCTCAAAGCCTTTCTTATCCATCTGCTTGTCCAAATATGTTTTAAATGGTATTATAATACATGCCTCAACTACCTCCTCTGGCAGCTCGTTCCATACACCCACCACCTGCATGAAAAAGTTGTCCCTCACGCTATTTATTCTAATAAATCTTTCCCCTCACAAACTTATGTCCTTTGGTTCTTGATTTCCCTGTCCTGGTAAAAGACTGCATTCACCCTGTCTATTTCCTTCATGATTTGATACACCTCTATAAGATCACCCCTCAGCCTCCTGCGCTCCAGACAATAACATCTGAGCCTGTCCAACCTCTCCTTGTAGCGCAAGCCCTCAAGTCCTGGCAACGTCCTTGTAAATCTTTGTGTACTCTTCACGGCTTAACGATATCCTTCCTATGGCAGCAGGGTGACCAAAACTGGACACAGTACTCCAAATGCAGCCTCACCAACGTCTTGCACAACTGTAATGTAACATCCCAACTTCTGTACTCGTTACCCTGACCGATGGCGGCCAATGTTTCAAAAACCACCCTGACCACCCCCATCTACCTGTGATGCCGCGTTAATGGAACTGTGTATCTGCAGTCCTAGATCCCTCTGCTCCACAACACCCCTAGAGGCACCACTATCCACTGTGAAGGTCCTACCCTTGTTTGACTTCCAAAAATTCCACACCTCTCACGTATCGCCATTAAACTCCATCAACCATTCCTCAGCCCACTTGCCCAACTGATCAAGACCATGCTGTCATTTTCAATAACTCTCTTTGCTATCCACAGTACCTCCCACCTCCGTGTCGTCCGCAAGCTTACTTGCCGCGCACATTCTCGTCTAAGTCGTTAATATGATCCACAAACGCCAATGGCCCCAGCAATGGTTCCTGAGGCGTAGTTCTGCTCAAGGTGGGGGTGGGGGGGTGGAAGGGGGCTGCAGTTTCCCATTGACTGAGGGAGGCCCTCATTTCACAGAGACAGTAGCAGCAACAACACAGCACTCCAGTCTGCCCAAATAAGAGGAAAATACCAGAATGAGCAGTGCTGTGATCCCAACCACTGCGTTACTGGGCAGCCATCCACAAACCAGTGGGTTCAGTGTTTGGGGCTTTACAACCTGGTCTGGGTTCCTGCCAGTGTGGGTGGAGTTCAGTTCTAGGGATGGGAGGTGGGGGGGGGTTGGTGCCTGGTCAGAGTTCCTGCCAGCGTGAGTGGGGTTTTGGGGCAGGGGGTTACTGCCAGTGTGGGTGGAGTTCAGTCCTGGGGTGGTGCCTGGTCAGAGTCCGCAGCGACGGCCTGTGAATGTGACCGTTGTCTCTCCTCTCTCGCTTCACAGCAAAATCAAGGTGTGGGACCTGGTGGCTGCACTGGACCCGCGATCGCCAGCCGGGACCCTCTGCCTGCGGACCCTTGTGGTAAGATCCCACGCTCCCCCTGGGCACGGGGCACCCCCTCTGACCCACTGAACACTAGGCCCAGCTGCACCTCCAGCTTACCTCCTTAAGCACCACCCCACCTTGGCACGGTGGCGCAGCGGCAGAGTCGCTGCCGTACAGTGCTTGCAACGCCGGAGACCCGGGTTCCATCCCGAATACAGGTGCTGTCTGTACGGAGTTTGTACGTTCTCCCCGTAACCTGCGTAGGTTTTCTCCGAGATCTTCGGTTTCCTCCCACACTTCAAAGACGTACAGGTTGTAGGTTAATTGGCTTGGTATAATTGTAAATTGTCCCAAGTGTGTGTAGGATAGTGTTAGTGTGCGGGGATCGCTGGTCGGAAGGACTCGGTGGGCTGAATGGCCTGTTTCCACGCTGTATCTCTAAACTAAACTAAACTTCCCAACAAAGGAGCCATGAACTGACTTAACAGGAAAGAAACCAACCATTTCATACTAGTCAAGTCAATTTTATTTGTATAGCACATTTAAAAACAACCCACGTTGACCAAAGTGCTGTACATCATTTCAGGTACTAAGAAACGAACATACAATGGCGCACAAAACATAACAGCACATACATAAACAGTTCACAGCGCCCCCTCAGAGGGCCTCAAACGCTAGGGAGTAGAAATAGGTTTTGAGCCTGGACTTAAAGGCAGTTCTGATGGGGAGAGGGATGCTGTTCCACAGTCTAGGAGCTGCAACAGCAAAAGCACGGTCACCCCTGAGCTTAAGCCTAGACCGCGGGATAGTGAGTAGCCCCAAGTCGGCCAACCTGAGGGACATGGAGATAGAGTACTAGAGAAGGATTCCGACCCGAAATGCCAACTGTTCAGTTCCCTCCACAGATGCTGACCTACTGAGTTCCTCCAGCACTTTGTGTTGTAATCAATATTCCAGCATCTGCAGTTCCTTGTGTCTCCCTTCCATGCTGGACCTTCTGCCTTGGAGCTAAGAATTTGCGGACACATATTCAGTCTGCAAACCTGTCTCCGCAACAGAACTGCAGTGAGACCGAGAGGGAGTAGTCTCCTCGAGACACAGTAACTCATTGGGATTGAAAGGGAACAATTTTCACTCAGGTTGAATGAGAGGTTACACCATCTGAAGTGACCAGAGGTAACCATATTTGAACATGATGCCCTCAGATTAATTAACAGGTGGTTGCTGGTTTCCCGCTGGAGAGGCAAGAAATGGCCTTGATAGTGGGTTATAGAGTCATACACCACCAAGTGCTCAAACTCACCAATCCTATACTAATCCCATTCCCATCAACATTCCCACAGATTCACTCTCCACATTCCCATCTGCACTACCCCAGATTCAACCGCTCAGCCATTTTAGAGACGATTTGCCACACCAAACAACTGGCACATCTTTGGTATGTAGGTCGCATCACTGGAGAGAAAGAATACGGATCGAGAAGGGGTTTGTCCCGAAACGTCACCCATTTTCTCCAGAGATGCGGTCTGACCCGCTGAGTTGCTCCAGCTGTTTGTGTCTGTCTTCGCACGTCTTTACGATGTGGGAGGAAACTGTCGCGCCCAGAGGAAACCCACATGGTCAAGGGGAGAACATGCAAACTCCACACAGGAAGCACCGGGTTCGGGATTGAACCGAGGTTCTGTAAGGGAAGGTGGGCAAGTATCCCCCCCCCCCCCTCATGGGAGTCAGGCCTGGGTTTGAACGTCTGTGTAATGTCCGTCTCTCCGGCCACCAGGAGCATTCCGGGCGAGTGTTCCGGCTCCAGTTTGACGAGTTCCAGATTGTCAGCAGCTCCCACGACGACACCATCTTGATCTGGGATTTCTTGAACGTGCCGTCGGAGCAGGGGGACGGTTCGCTGGCAGCGCCGCGTACCTACACCTACGTGTCCAGATAGGTGGAGCGACCGGTGGACCAGTCACGGTAAGCACTGTCGGCTGCACAGCCTCCCTCTGATTCAATAGACAATAGACAATAGGTGCAGGAGTAGGCCATTCGGCCCTTCGAGGCAGCACCGCCATTCAATGTGATCATGGCTGATCATTCACAATCAGTACCCCGTTCCCCATACCCCCTGACTCCGCTATCCTTAAGAGCTCTATCCAGCTCTCTCTTGAATGCATTCAGAGAATTGGCCTCCACTGCCTTCTGAGGCAGAGAATTCCACAGATTCACAACTCTCTGACTGAAAACCTTTTTCCTCATCTCAGTTCTAAATGGCCTACCCCTTATTCTTAAACTGTGGCCCCTTGTTCTGGACTCCCCCAACATTGGGAACATGTTTCCTGCCTCTAACGTGTCCAACCCCTTAATAATCTTATACGTTTCGATTAGATCTCCTCTCATCCTTCTAAATTCCAGTGTATACAAACCTAGTCGCTCCAGTCTTTCAACATACGACAGTCCCGCCATTCCGGGAATTAACCTAGTAAACCTACGCTGCATGCCCTCAATAGCAAGAATATCCTTCCTCAAATTTGGAGAACAAAACTGCACACAGTACTGCAGGTGCGGTCTCACTAGGGCCCTGTACAACTGCAGAAGGACCTATTTGCTCCTATACTCAACTCCTCTTGTTATGAAGGCCAACATTCCATTGGCTTTCTTCACTGCCTGCTGTACCTGCATGCTTCCTTTCAGTGACTGATGCACTAGGACACCTAGATCTCGTTGTACGTCCCCTGTTCCTAACAGCTGAGCTGGTGATTCCGAGATCAAACCCCCCACCCTTTCACAGAGCGACATGCTGACACAAACTCAACCCTCGCCTAATTCTCTGGAATTCTCTGCCACAGAAGGCAGTGGGGGCCAATTCACCGGATGTATTCAAGAGAGAGCTGGATATAGCTCTTGGGGCTAACGGAATCAAGGGATATTGGGAGAAACCAGTAATAGGGTACTGATTCCGGATGATCAGCCATGATCACATTGAATGGCGGTGCAGGCTCGAAGGGCCGAATGGCCTACTCCTGCACCTGTTTTCTATGTTTCTACCTATCCCCCACCCCAGCACCATCTCCATCACGATGTGGCCAATGTTCCCGATGCCCTTCCCTACCCGGCGGTCCAAGCTTCCCACACTGGTGAACATACAGAAATCCAGCAACTATTTTCATTTGAGTTTGTCTCTGTATCTGCAGTGAGTGCTTAGTAAACGAAACGCTAAGCTCTTGTCCATTTGTTGTCCATAAAGTCAAAATTTCATCCTCTGGGCCACACTTTAGAAACTTTGCACCCTCTTCGATGAAAAGCAGACATGTTAGCAAGGCAACAGAACCATCAGGACTGAGAGTCAGAGAGTTGTGAATCTGTGGAATTCCCTGCCTCAGAAGGCAGTGGAGGCCAATTCTCTGGATGCATTCAAGAGAGAGCTAGATAGAGCTCTTAAAGATAGCGGAGTCAGAGGGTATGGGGAGAAGGCAGGAACGGGGTACTGATTGTGAATGATCAGCCATGATCACATTGAATGGCGTTGCTGGCTCGAAGGGCCAAATGGCCTACTCCTATTGTCTATTGAGATGAGGAAAAACTTTTTCAGACAGCGAGTTGTGAATCTGGAATTCTCTGCCGCAGAAGGCAGTGGAGGCCAATTCTCTGGATGTTTTCAAGAGAGAGTTAGATTTAGCTGGTAGGGCGAACGGAATCAAAGGATATGAGGAGAAAGCAGGAACAGGGTAGACACAAAATGCTGGAGTAACTCAGTGGGTCAGGCAGCATCTGTGGAGAGATGGAATGGGTGTTGTTTCGGGCGAGACCCTTCTTCGTCACCATTCCTTCTCTCCAGAGATGCTGCCTGACCCGCTGAGTTACTCCAGCATTTTGTGTCTACCTTCGATTTAAACCAGCACCTGCTGTTTTCTTTCCAAAGCAGGAATGGGGTACTGATTCTGGATGATCAGCCATGATCATATTGAATGGCGGTGCTGGCTCGAAGGGCCGAATGGCCTACTCCTGCGCCTATTTTCTATGTTTCCATCATGGTTTGAGATTTGAATATTGACTGGTGGCATCACACCCGGCACTTCGGCCTCTCCACTTTCACTCTGTGTTGAGCATGATCGTTTCTCTCTGTCTCTCTCTTTCTCTCTAGATGCCTGAAGGAATTCCAGCCTTTCGACAGAGAATATACAAACCTGAGCCACACATCCATAATGAAGCGATTGCATTGAAGGGGTTGGCGGGGCAGAGCGGCCTTGGTGCTTTGAGTGAAGAGTGCGAGCGTCTGAGCGAGAGGGGAACCCGTCGCCACCCCTGCCACACACATCCATCATCGCATCACTGAACGAACTCTCTCTCTCCACATCCATCGCGATTAACAGCCCAACCCCAGTTAATTTTGAACATTTGTAGGGACTGAAAACTTGAAGGGACTTTCAAGGGCAGAAGGCGAAGCAGCAACAGACTTTGTGAAGGGAAATGTCGACATGGCCCCTGGCGATCAGTGACTGCGTGCGCCTCGGTGACCAAGTGTGTGTGTTGTTGCACCTTTCCCCACCGTGCCCATCCTCTTCCCTCTGGTCTCTGATGAAGATCCTGGATTGCACCGATCTCCACAGGACAGAAGATCCCAGAGGTTGACCTCAGTCCCTCTGGGCCCCTGGAGTGAGGTGGAGGGTGACGGAGGAGGGTGAACCCATCTGAAGTGTCACGTTCTGGCCACGTCTCTTCCCCCCCCCCACCACCGTCTCCCAGGGCGAACGCAGACAAACCTCCTCGGCCGCTGCGGTGGTGCTGTGCAGCAAGGAGCCTGGACTGGAAGGGGTCGTTCCCTCTCCCCACAACGAGATTCCTGCAGCGCGCACAGAGCAGCGCGTGTGTCCGGCTGGTGGAGCGTCCACCATTGTCGTTGTGTTCTCTCAGAATGGAGATGTTGTCCACCTGGCGGAAGCCACGCCAGGTACAGAGACTGCGGGCAGGACGGGCGCCGGTCGCCACCGAACCTCGGGGGTCCCAGGATGAGGTCGGGGATTTCCTTTGAGAACCGGGTCCTTTGTGGCTCGGACGGAAAGCGCTGCGGTTTGGACTCGGACTGCAGTTTGACTGGCAGACCTGGAAGCTCCACTCTGCCCTGACGAGAGAGGGAGGGAGGGGGGACTCCTGCATGACCCATTGCCCACAGACTGGCCCGTACGCGGGCACGTACACCGAGCAGGAGCCAGTACACTGGAAACAGGCGAACTGATCAAAGACAAGAGTGTGGAGACCCAGTCAGAGTGCTGTTTCAGTCCCCATCAATGATGTTGTATAGTTGTATGCCATCACCTCCCTTCCGAGTGAGGAGCTATTGTGTTGATTGAAACCAATGTGCAATTGAAGTTACTTTTGTACAGTTTGTGTACGGTATAGCACCTTTTATGTTGGTTTATTTTAAGCAGTTTTTCTTTCGGGTGTCAACAAACCTCTTGACGTTGAGACATCGGCAGCGTCTCGTGAGGATGGGTCCGTGTTCTGGGAGAACGCGTTGGGTTGCCAGTTCTGCCACTGCTACACGTCTCGCCTGCAACCCCCCCCCCCCATTGACTTAACACTGTCGGGTCAGTGTGGCTGGCGACCAGCTCAAGCACGAAGAACTGGGGGTGGCTGACAATATCAGCGTGCACCTCCAGCGCATGGACAAGGTGGCGCCTGAGATCCGCTCACCCCCACGCCTGGGGTTCCAGCATCTCTGTGGTGAGCTGGGCTGGAGGAAGAGCCTTTGGTTGTCCGTAGAGAACACCGTGATGGTGTGAGACCACCGCAGTGACAAAAGCAGCGGAGCATGGAGGACCCCTCCTGTGGCTCGGACCAACCAGAGTTGCTGCTGGGACCCTGTTCTCCTCTGAACGTTCCACCATCACCCGGTTCCCACGAGGTGGCGAGCTACCGACCCCCTGTGCCCCGGACAAGGTCCCTCCGACCCGTCAAGCAGCGCCTGCGTTTGTCCTCACGGTGCCCCTCCACGGCCCGGCTTTGATTTCATTTTGAGTTACAACTCCTCTCCTCGTTCCTTGACTGTGGCTTTGGTAGTGAGCTGTGCTATTTTTCTACATTTTCTTATTTTGTTCGGTGGATTATTTATGTAGTCTTTTTAAAAACAAAAAAAATGCATTCTTGAAGAGATGTGGTTTGTGATTAAATTGCGATTTATCATTCCCCCGACTTGCAAGGATATCAAATGTCCAAATTTATTATTATTATTTTTTTAGACAGCACTTTGAAACTTTGGTCTGGGTTTGTCATACATTGCCAGGAGCGACACGAAGGGACCTTTAATCAATCGGTCAAGACAATGGATTGGACACCCCTGTCAACCCTCTCCGCATCGAAGAACGCAGACTTGATTTCACCCTGCGACTGAAATCCTTTGCTCAGTATCCAATCCTATCAAGCTTTTCTGCACCCTCGTTGTTGTTCAAATCCTTAAGTTCTGTAGACCTGTGTAGAGTAAAATCGAAGGTAAACACAAAATGCTGGAGTAACTCAGCGGGTCAGGCAGCATCTCGGGAGAGAAGGAATGGGTGACGTTTCGGGTCTCAAGGTAAAGCCAGCAAAGTCCGATCAAGGCTAGTCCGAGGGTCACCAATGAGGTGGATAGTAGTTCAGCAAAGCTCTCTGGTTGGGTTGGGATGGTTCAGTTGCCTGATAACAGCTGGGAAGAAACGGCCCCTGAATCTGGAGGTGTGCATTTTCACACTTCTGTACCTTTTGCCTGATGGGAGAGAGGGTCAAGTGAATTAAATTTTGCAGGAAACCAAATGACCTTGTCCCATTTCTATAACATGGGGGTTAATGAATCATCTCTTCTGATCACACTTGATTCCTTTACAATGTCAAACTCAATAACCCTCAGAAAACAAATGCTTCCCATCTTATTTGGAATCACTTTTTAAACAAAGTTGACCTCAAAGGATTTATTTCCGGCCATCATTTGGCCCAGCGTGTCAAGGACTGCCATTCCTTCTCATTCATTGTTCAACTATGCAGCATCCATTCTCTTTGAAAGGTTTCTGATCTTCGACTGTCAGTAAAGTGAATTTTACATCGTAACTCATTGCATTTTATTTATTTATAAGTTCATAATATGTTCATAAGTGATAGGAGAAGAACTCCTTCTGCAGTTGTACAGGGCCCTAGTGGGACCGCACCTGGAGTACTGTGTGCAGTTTTGGTCTCCAAATTTGAGGAAGGATATTCTTGCTATTGAGGGCGTGCAGCGTAGGTTTACTAGGTTAATTCCCGGAATGGCGGGACTGTCATATGTTGAAAGACTGGAGCGGCTAGGCTTGTATACACTGGAATTTAGAAGGATGAGAGGGGATCTTATCGAAACGTATAAGATTATTAAGGGGTTGAACACGTTAGAGGCAGGAAACATGTTCCCAATGTTGGGGGGAGTCCAGAACCAGGGGCCACAGTTTAAGAATAAGGGAGTCGTTCAACCTGTCCCCCTGTGTATTTTCAGGCAGTTTAGTTTAGAGATACAGTATGTAAACGGCTGTTCGGCCCACCAATTCTAGGCCAACCATCGATCTGCCATTCACACCAGTTCTGTTTATCCTGCTTTCCCATCCACTCCCTGCACAATAGGGGGCAGTTTACAGAAGGGCCAATTAACCTACAAACCAGCACGGGTAATTATAGACCAGTTAGTCTGACATCAGTGGTGGGGAAGATGCTGGAGTCAATTATAAAAGACGAAATTGCTGAGCATTTGGATAGCGGTAACAGGATCATTCCGAGTCAGCATGAATTTACGAAGGGGAAATCATGCTTGACAAATCTACTGGAATTTTTTGAGGATGTAACTAGGAAAATTGACAGGGGAGAGTCAGTGGATGTGGTGTACCTCGACTTTCAGAAAGCCTTCGACAAGGTCCGACATAGGAGATTAGTGGGCAAAATTAGAGCACATGGTATTGGGGGTAGGGTACTGACATGGATAGAAAATTGGTTGACAGACAGAAAGCAAAGAGTGGGGATAAATGGGTCCCTTTCGGAATGGCAGGCAGTGACCAGTGGGGTACCGCAAGGTTCGGTGCTGGGACCCCAGCTATTTACGATATACATTAATGACTTAGATGAAGGGATTAAAAGTACCATTAGCAAATTTGCAGATGATACTAAGCTGGGGGGTAGTGTGAATTGTGAGGAAGATGCAATAAGGCTGCAGGGTGACTTGGACAGGTTGTGTGAGTGGGCGGATACATGGCAGATGCAGTTTAATGTAGATAAGTGTGAGGTTATTCACTTTGGAAGTAAGAATAGAAAGGCAGATTATTATCTGAATGGTGTCAAGTTAGGAAGAGGGGATGTTCAACGAGATCTGGGTGTCCTAGTGCATCAGTCACTGAAAGGAAGCATGCAGGTACAACAGGCAGTGAAGAAAGCCAATGGAATGTTGGCCTTCATAACAAGAGGAGTTGAGTATAGGAGCAAAGAGGTCCTTCTACAGTTGTACCGGGCCCTGGTGAGACCGCACCTGGAGTACTGTGTGCAGTTTTGGTCTCCAAATTTGAGGAAGGATATTCTTGCTATTGAGGGCGTGCAGCTTAGGTTCACTAGGTTAATTCCCGGAATGGCGGGACTGTCGTATGTTGAAAGGCTGGAGCGATTGGGCTTGTATACACTGGAATTTAGAAGGATGAGGGGGGATCTTATTGAAACATATAAGATAATTAGGGGATTGGACACATTAGAGGCAGGAAACATGTTCCCAATGTTGGGGGAGTCCAGAACAAGGGGCCACAGTTTAAGAATAAGGGGTAGGCCATTTAGAACAGAGATGAGAAAGAACTTTTTCAGTCAGAGAGTGGTGAAGGTGTGGAATTCTCTGCCTCAGAAGGCAGTGGAGGCCAGTTCGTTGGATGCTTTCAAGAGAGAGCTGGATAGAGCTCTTAAGGATAGCGGAGTGAGGGGGTATGGGGAGAAGGCAGGAACGGGGTACTGATTGAGAGTGATCGGCCATGATCGCATTGAATGGCGGTGCTGGCTCGAAGGGCTGAATGGCCTACTTCTGCACCTATTGTCTATTGTCATTGGGATGTGAGAGGAAACCTGTGTGATCACGGGGGGGGGGTGGGGAGGAGTGCAAACTCCACACAGACAGCACGTCAGGTCTTGATCGACCCCTGGTCTCTGGCGCTACGAGGCTGCAGCACTACCCGCTGCTTTGTGACACCTTCCTGCAAACTGGGCTTGTATACACTGGAATTTATAAGGATGGGAGGGGATCTTATTGAAACATATAAGATTATTAAGGGGTTGGACACGCTAGAGGCAGGAAACATGTTCCCGATGTTGGGGGAGTCCGGAACCAGGGGCCACAGTTTAAGAATAAGGGGATTTAGAACGGAGATGAGGAAAAACTTTTTCACCCCCCCCCAGAGAGTTGTGAATCTGTGGAATTCTCTGCCTCAGAAGGCAGTGGAGGTCGATTCTCTGGATGATTTCAAGAGGGAATTAGATAGAGCTCTTAATGATAGCGGAGTCAGGGGGTATGGGGAGAAGGCAGGAACGGGGTACTGATTGTGAATGATCAGCTATGATCACATTGAATGGCGGTGCTGGCTCGAAGGGCTAAATGGCCCACTCCTGCACCTATTGTCTATTAAACAGTTTACATTTGAGGTCACCTTTCTGAGTGTTTCCAGCATTGTGGGTTTTATGTGTTTTATTTCAGAGTTGCAACATCTGCAGCTGTTTTTGATGTTTACTCTCCAGGTAACTTTCTCTGCCGGCATTCAGCACCCAATGAGCAGAATGAGTCTGAAGAACGCCCGAGAACGTCACCAATTCCTTCTCTCCAGAGATGCTGCCTGTCCCGCTGAGTTACTCCAGCATTTTGGGTGTATCTTTGGTGTAAACCAGCATCTGCAGTTCCTTTGAGTTTAATTTGATTTATTTGCTAGGTCGTGCCGTGTGGAATAACACTCAATAATCCAACAGCAACAGCTTACCTCACTGTGCCTGCACTGGGTCTTTGATAGAACACAAAGTCCTGGAGGAACACATCGGATCAAGCAGCTTGTGGGGGGAAATTAACAGACAACTTGTGCAGGAATAAACTGCAGATGCTGGTTGAAATCGAAGGTAGACACAAAATGTTGGAGTAACTCAGCGGGTCAGGCAGCATCTCGGGAGAGAGAGGAATGGGTGACGTTTCAGGTCGAGACCCTTCAGAAGGATCTCGACCCGAAACGTCGCCCATTCCTTCTCTCCCGAGATGCTGCCTGACCCGCTGAGTTACTCCAGCATTTTGTGTCTACCTTTGGCAGACAACCTTTTGGATCGTGACTCTTCTTCCATCTGATGGGGTCCCAACCCGAAGAGGCATTTCCCCATTCCCTCCACTGATGCCGCCTGATTCCCACTGAGTTCCTCCAGCACTCGGTGTTTTGCTCAAGATTCTGGCAGCTGCAGTTCCGTGTGTCTGCTGTGTCTTTGGTAGAACTGGTCATCAGTTCAACTCCACCCCTCCTTTTACTTACAGCCCCATATCTGCCTGTGTGCATTTATACAATTCCCCTTTCAAGTAATGGGTAATAACACATTGTAGGAAGAACTCCCTCAATAGGAATAAAACATCTATCTCAAATAAAACCAGGGAGTGCAAAAAAACACTCAGCAGGTCAGGCAGCATTTGTGAAGAGAGGAAATGTTTTGACTAACTGGCGTAAAATCCTGGCACAAAGCATACAAAATCATGAGAGGAATGGATCGGGTACATGCACAGAGTCTCTTGCCCAGAGTAGGGGAATCGAGGACCAGAGAACATAGGTGCAAGGTGAAGGGGAAACTATTTAATAGGGGTAACTTTTTCACACAAGGGGTGGTGGGTGTGTGGAACAAGCTGCCAGAGGAGGTAGTTGAGGCTGGGACAATCCCAACATTTAAGAAACAGACAGGTACTGTACATGGATAGGACAGGTTTGGAGGGATATTGACCAAACGTGGGCAGGTGGGACTAGTGTAGCTGGGACTTGTTGGCCGGTGTGGGCAAGTTGGGTCAAAGGACCTGTTTCCACGCTGTATCACTCTATGACAGTAGGCAACCTCCCCATTTTATTCCATCTAAACCTCTTGTGGGGAATTATTGTTGGCGGGCCATGGGAAAGGGAGCAGAGTTGGGGGGTCAAGTCAAGTTTATTTGTCACGTGCACATACACGATGTGCAGTGAAATGAAAGTGGCAATGCCTGCGGATTGTGCAACAAAAAAAAGAATTACAGTTACAGCATATAAATTGAAGTTAATACAGAGAAGACAACATTTAGTCCCTGGAGTTATAAAAGTTAACAGTCCTGATGGCCTGTGGGAAGAAACTCCGTCTCATCCTCTCCGTTTTCACAGCGTGACAGCGGAGGCGTTTGCCTGACCGTAGCAGCTGGAATAGTCCGTTGCTGGGGTGGTAGGGATCCCCCATAATCTTGCTTGCTCTGGATCTGCACCTCCTGATGTATAGGTCCTGCAGGGAGGCGAGTGTAGTTCCCATGGTCTCAACTCAACCTGTAGCTAAAAGATTTATATCCCAAGTTCATTTGTTTTTAGGTGAAAGCGAGTTCTGAAACTCTTAGTGTTTATTTAGTTGATTCCAGGTTTGAATGGAAATGTGGTCGATGACAAACTTAAACAGCGTGACGAATTATGGTGAAGTAAAATATAAACAAGGCATCTGACGAAAGGCTCGTGTGTGTGTTTTTGCTTTGTATTATGTGCCCCGTCTCACTATCCTCCCCCTTATCTGACTGTATTTTGGGGATCAGAGCATGTTTGTATTTACGTATTAGAAAATCCCCAAAACATTCTCTTCGGCCCACTGATTCTGCACCGACATCGAGCATCCATTTACACCAATCCGACATTATCCACTGTTTTTATACTCATCGGATCTCGCCAAATTCTACCACTCACTTATGCACTGGGGGCAATTTACAGCATCCGGGAAAACGTGTAAACTCCACGTGGACATAGCATGGTGTCAGGTGAGTCAACAGCACTGAGAGCTCATAGTCATGCAGCATGGAAACAGGTCCTTCAGCCCAACTTGCCCAAGCCAACCAACGTGCCCCATCCACACTAGTCCCACCTGCCTGCATTTGGCCCATTACCCTCTGACCCTTCTTCAGACTGAGTCTGAAAGGAAGCATGCAGGTACAGCAGGCAGTGAAGAAAGCCAATGGAATGTTGGCCTTCATAACAAGAGGAGTTGAGTATTGGAGCAAAGATGTCCTGCAGTTATACAGGGCCCTAGTGAGACCGCACCTGGAGTACTGTGTGCAGTTTTGGTCTCCAAATTTGAGGAAAGATATTCTTGCTATTGAGGGCGTGCAGCGTAGGTTTACTAGGTTAATTCCCGGAATGGCGGGACTATCATACGTTGAAAGACTGGAGCGAATAGGCTTGTATACACTGGAATTTAGAAGGATGAGAGGAGATCTTATCGAAACGTATAAGATTATTAAGGGGTTGGACACGTTAGAGGCAGGAAACATGTTCCCAATGTTGGGGGAGTCCAGAACAAGGGGCCACAGTTTAAGAATAAGGGGTAGGCCATTTAGAACTGAGATGAGGAAAAAGGTTTTCAGTCAGAGAGTTGTGAATCTGTGGAATTCTCTGCCTCAGAAGGCAGTGGAGGCCAATTCTCTGAATGCATTCAAGAGAGAGCTGGATAGAGCTCTTAAGGATAGCGGAGTCAGGGGGTATGGGGAGAAGGCAGGAACGGGGTACTGATTGAGAATGAACGGCCATGATCACATTGAATGGCGGTGCTGGCTCGAAGGGCCGAATGGCCTCCTCCTGCACCTATTGTCTATTGTCAGGGGAAAGGGAAGCGAGAGATATAGACGGTGATGTAGAGAGGTATAGAACGAATGAATGAAAGATAAGCAAAAAAGTAACGATGATAAAGAACTCTCCCTGACTCTCGGTCTGATGAAGCCTCTCGACCCGAAACGTCACCTATTCCCTTCTCTCCAGAGATGCTGCCTGTCCCGCTGAGTTACTCCAGCTTTTTGTGCCTATCTTCGGTTTAAACCAGCATCTGCAGTTCCTTCCTACACGATAAATGAGTGAGGTCGGACTACAAACGGTATCCTGTCAATGGGATCTCATCTGGTCAATGGCCCATCTTGTTGAAGGAGGACGCCGCCTGCCATGATTGGCACGAGAGGCCCAGGAGGTCGGCTTGCTCAGGTTAAAGAGCTGAACACTTTAGGACTGGGCTGCATAATAAAGCACCACTGTTGGCCCTACACTCATTAAAACTCCTCACCCTCTTTACAAGGCAAGCCCAAGAGCAAACGAAAAAAAGGACTTGAGGCCACACGAGGATGAGTGACCATTAGTCAGAGGAAGAGTGGGTTTCAAAGAACTAAAAGTCAAAACGTCACGGGCACTGGAGACATTGGGAGGACAGACAGCACCAGTGGGGGCATTACTCCACTTACTTTTCCACACATGTCTAATCTGCTGTAGTTTTATCAACAAATAGAGGTAGAATCGAGGTCAGGGACGCGGGAGGGTGTCATTGGGAAAGTCCACAACTGACACGTGGGAGTTGTTTAATTGAGGCAGGCCGATCAAAGTGCAGGATCAGCATGTTCCACACTGAGCAGCAGGGATGAGAACTGTGCAGGTTGTAAACATGGTCAGGAAGAAAGAGGAAGCCTCTGTCAGGTTTAAGAAGGTGGCACCATCATGAGGAATATAAAACCAGCAAGAAAGAACTCGAGCGGGCAATTAGAAAGGCCAAAAGCCTTTGGCTTTGATAAGATGCTGCTAAAGAAGATGAGAGCCCATGGTCTGAAGAAGGGTCTCGATCCGAAACGTCACCCATTCCCTCTCTCCTAGATGTTGCCTGACCTGCTGAGTTACTCAGGGCTCAAGGCCCAGCAGCAGTCGGGGGAGCGGCCGAGAGAGCGACTGCACGAACCACAGGTGCGGCTGATGGGCCCAGAACAGCGGTAGGTGAACCTCGCCCGCGCTCGCTGCCACCTGCGACACGCTGCTGCTTCAATTCTTACGTTCGAGGTCACCAATGTAGCGAGTCCAAATCAAGCGATGTTATCAAAAGACTTTATTCTTGGTAAAAACCGTGACAAACGCAACGCACTTATCATATCATATCATATCATATATATACAGCCGGAAACAGGCCTTTTCGGCCCACCAAGTCCGTGCCGCCCAGCGATCCCCGCACATTAACACTATCCTACACCCACTAGGGACAATTTTTACATTTACCCAGTCAATTAACCTACAAACCTGTACGTCTTTGGAGTGTGGGAGGAAACCGAAGATCTCGGAGAAAACCCACGCAGGTCACGGGGAGAACGTACAAACTCCTTACAGTGCAGCACCCGTAGTCAGGATCGAACCTGAGTCTCCGGCGCTGCATTCGCTGTAAAGCAGCAACTCTACCGCTGCGCTACCGTGCCAACACTTACTTTTGGACACACACTAACTTAGCTAGCTAATCTAATCTCTAAACTCGAGTTTGGCGCCAGACACTCTAATACCTCGCGCTACCGCACCACGTGACCCGTAAGCCAATCCGAGGGTTCTAGACCCCCTGGCCAATCCGTATGCCCCTGCAACTCCAGCATTTTGTGATACCATGGAAACATAGAAACATAGAAAATAGGTGCAGGATTAGGCCATTCGGCCCTTCGAGCCTGCACCGCCATTCAATATGATCATGGCTGATCATCCAGCTCAGTATCCCGTACCTGCCTTCTCTCCATACCCCCTGATCCCTTTAGCCACAAGGGCCACATCTAACTCTCTCTTAAATATAGCCACTGAACTGGCCTCAACTACCTTCTGTGGCAGAGAATTCCACAGACTCACCACTCACCATGGTACCAGATGGAAGGGAGCAGCATGGGCAGCAGTTTGGCTAAATAAGGGGCCACAGTTTAAGAATAAGGGGTAGGCCATTTAGAACTGAGATGAGGAAAAACTTTTTCAGTCAGAGAGTTGTGAATCTGTGGAATTCTCTGCCTCAGAAGGCAGTGGAGGCCAATTCTCTGAATGCATTCAAGAGAGAGCTGGATAGAGCTCTTAAGGATAGTGGAGTCAGGGGGTATGGGGAGAAGGCAGGAACGGGGTACTGACTGAGAATGATCAGCCATGATCACATTGAATGGCGGTGCTGGCTCGAAGGGCCGAATGGCCTCCTCCTGCACCTATTGTCTATTGTTTATTGTCTATCGAATAGCAGAAGGCAAGCAGTGACAATACAAGGGCTTATTTCTGGTTGGCTGCCAGTGACTCTGTGTGTTCCTGAAGGATCGGTGTTTGAGGCACTTGGCTTCACGTCGTACATCGATGATTTGGACGAGGGAATTGGCCAAGTCTGTAGATGCCACGATAATAGGTGAAGGGGCAGGTAGTGCAGAGAAAGCAGGGACTCTGCAGAAGGACTTGGACAGGTTGGGAGAGTGGGCAGAGAAGTGGCGGATTGGGTACAGCGTAGCCAAGTGTGGAGTGATTCTGTGAGAAGATGAGGGTGGGAGGGGGAGGGTGGGGGGGTGTTAGTGAGGGTGGGAGCACATTATGAGAGGGGGGGAGGCCAGGGGGAGGAGGGGGAGGTTGTGGGGTGCCATACTGTGGGAGGGGGGAAGGAGAGGGGGGGGTAACTACACTGTGAGAGGGTGGAAGAGACAGAAGGGTGAGCGGACCACACTGCGAGAGTTCAACTTAGTTTATTGTCACGTGTACTGAGGTACAGTGAGAAGCTTTTGTTGCGTGCCAACATTGAATCCTCCAATTTTAGATTACTACAAACCCCTCCACCCCCTTCTTCACCCCCCCCCCCACTTTCTTTCCCACTCTCCCCTGGACCCACACCGTATTTCTCCCCTCCATCTATGTTCCTTCCTCTAGTTTCACAATTCGAAACTCTTCAATCCTGTTGTCTCACACCTTTTGTCTTTTCATCTCAGGGTCCAACCATCTACCGATCAAAACCCCTGCTCACCTGTATCCACCTATCACTCGCCAAGCTTTGTCCTGTCCCTCCACTCAATAGACAATAGACAATAGGTGCAGGAGGAGGCCATTCGGCCCTTCGAGCCAGCACGCACCGCCATTCAATGTGATCATGGCTGATCATTCTCAATCAGTACCCCGTTCCTGCCTTCTCCCCATAACCCCTGACTCCGCTATCCTTAAGAGCTCTATCCTGCTCTCTCTTGAATGCATTCAGAGAATTGGCCTCCACTGCCTTCTGAGGCAGAGAATTCCACAGATTCATAACTCTCTGACTGAAAAAGTTTTTCCTCATCTCAGTTCTAAATGGCCTACCCCTTATTCTTAAACTGTGGCCCCTTGTTCTGGACTCCCCCAACACTCTTGCAGCTTCCTCTCTCCCCCCCCCGTCCAATCCAACTGACGACCGTGTTGACAAAAGGAACTGCTGATTCTGGTTTACAAAAAAAGACACAAAATGCTGGAGTAACTCAGCAGATCAAGCAGCATAGGGAAGGGCCTTTCCCAAAATGTCACCTATCCATGTTCTCCACAGATGCTGCCTGACCCACTGAGTTACTCCAGCACTCTGTGAAACGTCACCTATCCATGTTCTCCACAGATGCTGCCTGACCCGCTGAGTTACTCCAGCACTTTGTTTCTTTTTTTTAATGTAAACAAGGAAGTGCAGATGTTAGTTTACAAAAAAAAAGACGCAAAGTACTGGAGTACCTCAGAGAGTCAAGCAGCATCTCTGGAGAACGTTTTGGGTCGGGGTCCTTCTTGAGACCCGGGGGTTGATGGAAGGCAGATTTGAGTAAGAGTAAGAGGGAGCATCGAGGGGGGAGGAGGCAGGAGTGGAGGAGAGCGGAGGAAAAACTCTTGATCAGTGCGGGTTTCAGAGGTTATGGGGAGAAGGCAGGAGAATGGGGTTGGGAGGGAGAGAAAGATCAGCCATGATTGAATGGCGGAGTAGACTTGATGGGCCGAATGGCCTAATTCTACTCCTATTCCTTATGACCTTCAAGGCTGGTGGTGGTGGAAGGGGTGCAGCAGTGAGTTCTGCAACGAATGAAAGTCTAAATACTGCGGACGCTGGGAATCTGGGAAGTGGGGTTTCCATGTTAGCCCACTGTGCGAAATACAGAGCTAAAACCTGGTACTGAAACAGTTAAATGAAGAACAGACAAGTCAACCTTCCCCTTAATTGGAGTTAATCCAATCTACACACAATTACTTTCACCTGACACCTACTCCTTTATCTATGAAACAGGGAGAAAGTTTTGCTGATTCATTCTCTGTGTGTCTGGTAGCGCGCTAGACAAGGTAAGTCCCAGTGATGGTCCAGTTTAATGCTCCAGCTTAACGTTCTGGAGGCTGTAATCGGAGTGGAGGCGGTCTCCTCACTCTGAGTTTCCTCATCCGCTCTAGGGATGGGCTCGGTGAAAACGTGGTTAGTGACAGGGATTGTAACACTGTGTTACACAGTTACACTAACACAGTGTTAGTAGCACACTGAGTAGCTCCTTCAGTGACAGACTCCTTCACCCCAAGTGTGTGAAGGAGAGATATCTCGGAGGTCCTTCCTTCCCGCTGCCGTGAGACTGCACAACCAGCACTGCTCCCAGCAGGCCAGTCAACAGGCCGGTCAACAGGCCGGACAACAGGCCGGACAACAGGCCGGACAACAGGCCGGACAACAGGCCGGACAACAGGCCGGTCAACAGGCCGGTCAACAGGCCGGTCAACAGGCCGGTCAACAGGCCGGTCAACAGGCCGGTCAACAGACCAGACAACAGGACCAGACCAACAGTAACAGTAAAAAAAATATAGAAATGGATGACAATTATCCTTATCTTTATTTTTATTTATAATGAATGTCTCTTGCTATCCACTTTGCTGCTGTAACTCTGCAAGTTTCCCCGGTGTGGGACAAATAAAGGAATATATATTATTGTTTAATGCACCCTACAAAGAGGCAGGTGTGGCTGGGGCCTGTGTGGGTGCCTGCAGCTACTATGTCTTGGACTTGGAGGAAGTTGGAGGAGTGACGGGAGAAGTTGTTGAGGATGAGGACCAGCTCTGCTCTGCGGAGTAGAGTGTGAGTCGAGGGGAAATGGATGCTTCTGCGGTCGAGGAAGAAAGGGAGGGGCTTTGAGGCCTTCCTGGAGTGGGGTGGAGGTGTAGAGTGACTGAACGTCCATAGTAAAGATGAGGGAGTGGGGTTTGGAAAACGGAAGTCGTTAAAGAGACGAAGGGCATGTGAGGTATTTTGGGTGTAGTTCGGGACTGGGGGGGGAAAGGATGGAATCGAGGTACATGGAAATCGTTTCTGCCTGTCCTGCTGAGTTGCTCCAGCGTTTTGTGTCTATCCATGGTCGTGGTAAGAGATGGGTTGGGAAAGGGTGTTTAGAAAAATACTGCAGATGCTGGTTAAGATCGAAGGTAGACACGCAATGCTGGAGTAACTCAGCGGGTCATGCAGCACCTTGGGAGAGAAGGAATGGGTGACGTTCACCCTTCGGGTCCCGACCTGAAACGTCACGCATTCCTTCTCTCCCGAGATGCTGCATGACCCGCTGAGTTACTCCAGCATTGTGCGTCTACCTAAAGAGTGTTTAGATGCTTGCTTTGGACTTTGGGAGTGGTTGGTTTGTCTGATTTCCTTATGTCTTTGCCTGTTGTCACGCAAGCAGTGGAGTGCTATTAAGCTACTACCTTCCATTGGCAGTGCTGCACAAGTCCCATTGTAGTTGGATGGGGTGTGTGTGTGTATGTGTTCGCTTGACGTGTTTGACGGTTGAAGGCAGCTACCTGAGGCATTAGTGCATTTGTTCCTCTGCCTTTAGCTTGGATACAGTGTGGAATCAGGCCCTTCGACCCACCGTGTTCCTGCTGACCAGCGTTTCCTAGGGACAATTTTTACACCCACTAGGGACAATCCCTGCACACTAACACTATCCTACACACACAAGGGACAATTTTTACACCCACTAGGGACAATCCCTGCACACTAACACTATCCTACACACACTAGGGACAATTTTTTACATTTTACCAAGTCAATTCACCTACAAACCTGCACGTCTTTAGAGTGCTGGAGGAAACCGAAGATCTGGGAGAAAACCCAAGCAGGTCACGGGGAGAACGTGCAAACTCCGTATGGGCAGTCGGGATCGAACCCGGGTCTCAGGCGCTACATTCGCTGTAAGGCAGCAACTCTACCGCTGTGCCACCGTGACTGCCTTCACTGAGTGCCAATAGTCAATAGTTTCAATATCCAATAGTCAATAGTTTCAATAGTCTCCAAGAAACTTTGGTTGCAAGTGGGATTAGGGGGTGGCACCCATGGTGCATTTGGTCAGGCTGCTGCCTCACAGCCCCAGAGTGGCCTGGGTTCAATCCTGACCTTGGGATCTGTGTCTGTGTGGAGTTTGCAAGTTCTCCCTGTGACCACATGGGCTTCCTCTGGGTGCTCTGGTTTCCTCTCACATCCAAAAGATTTGTAGTAGGTTAATTGGCCTCTGGAAGTTGTCCCAAGTGTGTAAGGAATGGGTGAGATAGTGGGATACCACCGAACTAGTGTGAGTGGGTGATCGGTGGTTAGCATGGACTCTGTGGGCTGAAGGGCCTGTTTCCATGCTATATCTTTAAACTAAACTGGGCAGGGGTGTGGGTAGATGGTGAATGTTTGAACTGCGAAGAGATGAAGTGGAATATTGGCCAGGACCCTGAACTTTAGATCGTGACAAAGGATTTGGTGAAGGTACATGGTTCTGGAATGGGTCGACTGGACTTGCATTGACTGGAATTTAGAAGGATGAGAGGCAATCTTATAGAAATATATACCATTCTTAAGGGATTGGACAGGCTTGGTGCAGGAAAAATGTTCCAGATGCTGGGGGAATCCAGAACCAGTGGTCACAGTTTAAGTTTCAGGGGTAGGCCATTTAGGACTGAGATGAGGAAAAGCTTTTTCACCCAGAGAGTTGTGCATCTGTGGAATTCTCTGCCACAGAAGGCAGTGGAGGCCAATTCTCTGGATGTATTCAAGAGGGAGTTAGATCTAGCTCTTGGGGCTAACGGGATCAAGGGATATGGGGAGAAAGCAGGAACGGGGCACTGATTTTGGATGATCTGCCATGATCATATTGAATGGCGGTGCTGGCTCGAAGGGCTGAATGGCCTCCTCCTGCACCTGTTGTCTATGTTTCTATGTTCTCTCTTGTTGTACGAATGCTTCTACGTCTCTCTCCCAGCCTGACCCCTGGCTGTGCCTTCTTTCAGGCCACCATGTTGTTGGTTTAACTTTATCACGTCTTAAGTAGAATTTTCTTTCTTTTTAATGCAGTGTTGAAAAAATGGCTTCAAGCAGAGGTAACACCAGCAAACTAGAGAAGACAGTAGCTGTACTCTGGGGTAAGGAACATGCAACCCTGAATAACATCATCTGTGCTGTCACTTTAACGTTTTTGTGTTGTTGTGTATAGTGTAATTTAAAAACAAAAGTCATAATCTTGATGTGGATGTAGAATAGTACAGCACAAGAACAGGCCCTTCGGCCCGTTATGTCTGTGCTGAATATAATGTCAACACCAACTTCCTCCCACACTCCAAAGACGTACAGGTTTGTAGGTTAATTGGCTTGGTAAATGTAAAAAGAATTGTCCCTAGTGTGTGTAGGATAGTGTTAGTGTGCGGGGATCGCTGGTCAGCACGGACCCGGTGGGCTGAAGGGCCTGTTTCTGCGTTGTAGTTGTATCTCTATCTCTAAACTAAACTCTAATCTACCTGCACATAATCCATGAGGTGTGTCACGCACAAGGGGCATTTATGTGTTACATTTATGCCAAGTACCGATTAACGCGCACACCTGTACGTCTTTGGAGTGATGGGAGGAAACCGAAGATCTCGGAGAAAACCCGCAGGGAGAACGTACAAATTCCTCTGTACAGACGGCGCCCGTATTCGGGATGGAACCCGGGTCTCTGGCGCTGTGAGGCAGCGACTCTACCGGTGTGCCACCGCGGGTTGGAGGGTCCTAGATGGACAGTTAATGGGCTGTCGATAAGCAGACTGTCTGATATGGTAGGCTGGGTGATCACAGGTGGGGTAGGCAGGGTGGACTGCCTTTCCTGGCAGTGCTGGCAAGTTAGTCCGTGGCTGTGCTGAGATTCTTGAGTTGGTTACAAGTTGCTAAAACGGACTGGTCCGGCACTCCTTTCCCAAGATACTGGAGTAACTCTAGTGTAAGAAAATAACTGCAGATGCTGGTACAAATAGACAATAGGTGCAGGAGGAGGTCATTCGGCCCTTTGAACCAGCACCGCCATTCAATGTGATCATGGCTGATCATTCTCAATCAGTGCCCCGTTCCTGCCTTCTCCCCATACCCCCTGACTCCGCTATCCTTAAGAACTCTATCTAGCTCTCTCTTGAATGCATTCAGAGAATTGGCCTCCACTGCCTTCTGAGGCAGAGAATTCCATAGATTCACAACTCTCTGACTGAAACAGTTTTTCCTCATCTCAGTTCTAAATGGCCTACCCCTTATTCTTAAACTGTGGCCCCTGGTTCTGGAATCCCCCAACATTGGGAACATGTTTCCTGCCTCTAACGTGTCCAACCCCTTAATAATCTTATATGTTTTGTTTCGATAAATCGAAGGTATTGATTCACAAAATGCTGGAGTAACTCAGCGGGTCAGGCAGCATCTCGGGAGAGAAGGAATGGGTGACGTTTCGGGTCGAGGCCCTTCTTCAGACAGAAGAAGGGTCTCGACCCGAAACGTCACCCATTCCTTGTCGCCTAGAGTAACTCTCGTGTCCTTGGTTCTGAACAATGCCTTCTTTCTCACTTCCCAGAATCCTCTCTCCCTTTTTGCTTCTCGGTTTCCTTTTGTGTAGTTTTTCTTTTTGTGTGTGTGTGCGCAGAAAATTGTCAAGGCCGTAAGAAGCTGCCATGGAAAGCTGTTTAAACGGAATGAAGATGTATTGATTTCCCCCCACAGGTTGTGAGTTGAACGCCCAGCAGAAGACACAGAAGTTTGAGGTTGCAAGTGACGACACCGACGAGCATCACTTAAACTTGAAAACGGTAACCAGGGTCTCTTGCCCTTCTGACGGGTACCTCTGGCTTTGTGCCTCCTCTAAGCATCTTCATCCTTGTGGGGGAACTGGGCGGCCTCCTTGTGAGTTGACCCATCCCCAGTCTGAAGAAGGGTCTCGACCCGAAACGTCACCCATTCCTTCTCTCCAGAGATGCTGCCTGACCCGCTGAGTATTTTCGGATGAAGGAATAGTTTAGTTTACAACACAGAGACAGCCCACCACGTCCGCACTGACCATCGATCCCCACACATTTACACTACCCTACACACACACTAGGGACAATTTTACATTTATACCAGGCCAATTAACCTACAAACTTGTAGGTCTTTGGAGTGTGGGAGGAAACTGAAGATCTCGGAGAAAACCCACGCTGGTTATAGATAATATACAATAGACAATAGGTGCAGGAGTAGGCCATTCGGCCCTTCGAGCCAGCACCGCCATTCAATGTGATCATGGCTGATCATTCTCAATCAGTACCCCGTTCCTGCCTTCTCCCCTGACTCCGCTATCCTTAAGAGCTCGATCTAGAGCTCTCTTGAATACATTCAATGTTATGGGGAGAACGTACAAACTCTGTAGTCTGGGTCAAACCCGGGTCTCTGGCACTGTAGGAGACTAGCTCTACCGCTGTGCCACCACGCCAGCACACTACAAATTATAACCAAACTAGCTTTAGGATTGTCAGGTGCACAGCGAGTGTAAAGTTGTTTTGCATGATATCCAATGGAAATGGAAAATACTACACATGAATGCCATCGGGCATAACTAGAGTGCGATGGGTAGACCATAGCGGAAGATACAGAGTAGTTCTCGGCATTGTAGTGCACCACCTCCATGGACTAGTCCAATGTCTGCAATTGAGAACAATTGGATAGAACCACTTGTTAATGGAAGGACCATTCACAAGCCTAATAAGAGGGGAGTCTGCTGTGTTTCTGACCTGCAGTTCCATATTTATTATTCATAAGTCATAAGAATTCATGAAAAAATAGATTCTACTCCACCATTCAATGATGGATGATCGATCTTTCCCTCTCAACCCATTCTCCTGCGTTCTTGTGGCTGACACCCTTGCTAATCAAGAACCTGTCAGCCTCCACTTTAATAATACCTAAAGATTTGCCCTCCACAGCCGTCTGTGGCAGTGAGTTCTGCAGATTCACCACCCTCTGGCTGAAGAAAGTCCTCGCCATCTGCTTTCTAAAGGTACGTCCTCTTACTCTATGGCTGTGCCCTCTGGTCCTAAACTCTCCCACTAGTGGAAGCATCCTCTTCCCATCCACTCTATCCAGGAGCTTCATTATTCGGTAGGTTTCAATGGAGTTTCTCTTCCAAACTCCAGCAGGCATGGACCCAGTGCTGTCAAATGCTCACATGTTAACCCAAGTGATTGCTGGGTTCATTCCCTTAAATCTCCTCTGGGCCCTCTCCAACGCCGGCACGTCCCTCTGCTCTGGGGCCAAAACCGCTGGCAATACTCCAAATGTGTTGGAAGGAACTGCAGACGCTGGTTTTGACCGAAGATAGACACAGAAAAAGCTGGAGGAACTCAGCGGGACGGGCAGCATCTCTGGAGAGAAGGAATGGGTGACGTTTCGGGTCGAGACCCTTCTTCAGACTGAAGATTCTGACTCGGTCCTCAGTCTGACGAAGGGTCTCGACCCGAAACGTCGCCCGTTCCTTCTCTCCGGAGATGCTGCCTGACCCGCTGAGTTGCTCCAGCATCTTGTGTGCCTTCACGAATACTCCAAATGCCGTTTCAGAGCCTTGTGAAGCCGTAGCATTGGACCCCCGCGTTTATGTTCTAGTCCTCTCGCGATGAGTGCTAACACTGCATCTGTTTAACCCTCTAACCTCCAGATATGTTTGGGTGTCGGTGCGAAGGACGAACTGAACATTGTGGAAATAGTCCCGGAGGACGATAGTCTGCCAGTCCCCATCGCTTCTCTGCGCCTCTCCTCCTTGCCCATGGTTAGTCTGTCACACTTGGCTCAGAGCTGCCATTGCACTTTGCACCCGATCATCACTACACTCTCTGGCTAACCCTCCTCTCTATTCTAGACCATCATTTGTGGCATTGAACTCACTCCACCCATTACCTTCAGTCTGAAGAGTGGGTCTGGTCCTGTCTATATAACGGGGGAAAACATGATCGGTAAGTTCAAGAATTGTTTGACCGTCACCCACTTACTTTTCCTTTTCCTGTGTCCTGCATTCAAGAGAGAGCTGGATAGAGCTCTTAAGGATAGCGGAGTCAGGGGGTATGGGGAGAAGGCAGGAACGGGGTACTGATTGAGAATGATCAGCCATGATCACATTGAATGGCGGTGCTGGCTTGAAGGGCTGAATAGCCTCCTCCTGCAGTCATTGTCTATTGTCTATTGCTTTCACTTGGTCACGAGTTTCAAGTGTTTTGAGTTACAATCAGTAGGGTGGGGTTGGTCAGTTTTGTACCGAGCTACAGTGAAAAGCCTTTGCCTTTCTGCTGATTGGATAGCACTCAATGTGTGGACAACTGTAGATGCCGGTTTACACAGAAGATAGGCACAAAATGCTGGAGTAACTCAGCAGGACAGGCAGCGTCTCGGGAGAGAAGGAATGGGTGACGTTTCGGGAAGAAGGGTCTCGACCAGAAACGTCGCCCATTCCTTCTCTCCAGAGACACTGTCTGTCCCGCTGAGTTACTCCAGTGGCCATCTTCGCAGAAAGACGGTACATGATTACAGTCGAGCCATGAACAGTGTGTGGAGACATTTACGAGTGTGTGGCGATTGTAATGTGTGATTGTAGATCTGCTTCTGTGGCAAGGGCCCAGACAGTCGCCTGGGTTGGGCGCCATCTTGGAAAACCATGAGGGAATGAGGTGCAAATTTGTGGGATTACCACAACTTTGTGGAACAAAGTTAAGTTCTAATTCTGTAACTGTCCTGCACGCTCTTCGTGGAAGAGGTGTGCAAAATGAGGCATAGAGAGAGTAGGTGGAATGTTTTGTCTATGGCATAGTTACCCCCTACAGATAAGAGACATTAGGACAAATATCAAAGGCAGAAAAGGTTAGGGACAAAATGCAGGTAATGGGATTGGTGTAGATGGCATAAACCTTGTGTAGGAAAGAACTGCAGATGCTGGTTTACACCAAAGATAGACACACATTGCTAGAGTAACTCAACGGGACATTCCTTCTATCCAGAATCATCACCCATTCCTTCTGTCCCGCTGAGTTACGCCAGCATTTTGTGTCTTAGAGGGTGGTGGGTATACGGAAGAAATTGGTAGAGGTGGGTACAAGATGACGTTTGGGCAGATGCATGGATGGACATGTTTGGTGGGATATGGGCCAGGCACAGGCAAGTGGGTCTAACTTGCCTAAGCAACTTATTGACATGGAGATAGACACATGGAGATAGATTGACATGGATGTGTAACATAGAAACGGAGAAAATAGATGCAGGAGGAGGCCATTCGGCCCTTCGAGCCAGCACCACCATTCAATAGACAATAGACAATAGGTGCAGGAGGAGGCCATTTGGCCCTTCGAGCCAGCACCACCATTCAATGCGATCATGGCTGATCATTCTCAATCAGTACCCTGTTCCTGCCTTCTCCCCATACCCCCTGACTCCGCTATCCTTAAGAGCTCTATCCAGCTCTCTCTTGAATGTATCCAGAGAATTGGCCTCCACTGCCTCAGGCAGAGAATTCCACAGATTCACAACTCTCTGACTGAAAAAGGTTTTTCCTCGTCTCAGTTCTAAATGGCCTACCCCTTATTCTTAAACTGTGGCCCCTTGTTCCGGACTCCCCCAACATTGGGAACATGTTTCCTGCCTCTAACGAGTGCATCTAAAATCAGTACTCCGTTCCTGCTTTTTTTCTCCACATTCCTTGGTTCCCTTGGTTCCCTTGGTTCCCTTGGTTCCCTTGGTTCCCTTGGTTCCCTTGGTTCCCTTGGTTCCCTTGGTTCCCTTGGTTCCCTTGGTTCCCTTGGTTCCCTTGGTTCCCTTGGTTCCCTTGGTTCCCTTGGTTCCCTTGGTTCCCTTGGTTCCCTTGGTTCCCTTGGTTCCCTTGGTTCCCTTGGTTGCCTTGGTTGCCTTGGTTGCCTTGGTTGCCTTGGTTGCCTTGGTTGCCTTGGTTGCCTTGGTTGCCTTGGTTGCCTTGGTTGCCTTGGTTGCCTTGGTTGCCTTGGTTGCCTTGGTTGCCTTGGTTGCCTTGGTTGCCTTGGTTGCCTTGGTCCTAAGAGCTAAATCTAACTCTCTTGAAAACGGCCGAAGAGCGTGCGTCTGTGCTGTGCGGCTCCATGTTTCTATGACTCTGATTTCCAGTGGAGGATGAGACGTGGGAAGAGGGGGAGGAGGAAGAGGAGGAGGAGGAAGAGGAGGAGGAAGAGGATATTGAGGAGGAAACTCCACCCAAGAAAATAAAGAGACCGGCGTCCTCCAAGAAAGCCGGACTTTCCAAGGTAACTGGGATCTGCTGCTGCGTTGCCTCGTGCAAAAACTCCCCCCTCACTCCCACACCCAAATAGATCGTCAATAACATGATTATCCAACAATTTCCTTTCTTTCAGAAGAAACGATTCGACGCAGACAAGGCAGAGTAAGTGTGGTTGTGCAGGACATTGTCACTTGACTCTCTGAGGAATTGGCACTGATTTAATGATTGTTTCTCTTTTCCAGAGTGCCATCAGGTGATAAATTGCCAGCTAAGGTAGGTTGCATTTGAGTCTTCTGTCAAGCTAATATAAATACTTTATGAAGGTGCTCGCTGTGATATCAAGTCCCTATTTCTCTAGCTCTGGTTAGCTGAATAATCCTGCAGGATTCTCTGGGATCAGAATTAGTTCAGAATTAGTAGCAGCCACAGCCAGACATAAAAACAGCTTTTTTTCCCCACAAGTGATGGTTCTACTCAATAACCAAAGTTTGCAGTCTCTTTTTTGCTCTAGTTTATTTTCACCCACATGTTCCCACCGTAATGTTGTATCCTTATTGTTTTGATGTTTATGCTTTATTCTTAATTGTTAACTATGTTTGTGTTGTCATTTGTGAGCGGAGCACCAAGGCACATTCCTTGTATCTGCACATACTTGGCCAATAAACTTATTCATTCATTCATTCATTCATTCCATTTATCAACACAAAACGCAGGAGTAACTCAGCGGGTCAGGGCAGCATCTCTGGAGAGAAGGAATGGGTGACGTTTCAGGTTGAAATCCTTCTTCAGACCTTCATGTTCATCTGAAGAAGGGTCTTGACCAGGAACATAACCCGTCTCTTATCGCCTTGTCTATAACATGGCGAATATGTAAACCGGGTATTACCACTACTGAAGGGTGGGGAGAACATTTATCAACCGTGTAAGCTCCCCTCTCTGTGTGCGCACTTGGGACAGAAAACCAGAGTGGGTTCAGGACTGATCATAAGGGCAAATATACTGGAATTTAGAAGGATGAGGGGGGATCTTATTGAAACATAAGATAATTGGGGGATTGGACACATTAGAGGCAGGAAACATGTTCCCAATGTTGGGGGAGTCCAGAACAAGGGGCCACAGTTTAAGAATAAGGGGTAGGCCATTTAGAACGGAGATGAGGAAGAACTTTTTCAGTCAGAGTGGTGAAGGTGTGGAATTCTCTGCCTCAGACGGCAGTGGAGGCCAGTTCGTTGGATGCTTTCAAGAGAGAGTTGGATAGAGCTCTTAAGGATAGCGGAGTGAGGGGGTATGGGGAGAAGGCAGGAACGGGGTACTGATTGAGAGTGATCAGCCATGATCGCATTGAATGGCGGTGCTGGCTCGAGGGGCTGAATGGCCTCCTCCTGCACCTATTGTCTATTGTCTATAATTTAAATGCTTGCCTGTTTAAGGATCCATGAGAAGTGGTCAACACCGGGAGCATTAACTGGAGTAACTTCCTTAACCCTGCCCTTCACTGGAGTAACTTCCTCGGCCACATGAGGGCAGTTGAGAGACAATTATGTTCCCAATGTTGGGGGAGTCTAGAACCAGGGGCAAAATTGGACTGCTGTTGGACTAATGTCGAGTGAGCCAGTAGGAGAATGCAAGTTATCCAATTAAATATTAGGAATAAAAAGTACATGCTTGTTAAACTATGGAATTTTGTTTTTTAAAAAAAAGCATCTAATTCACTGAAGTGAGACACAAAATGCCGGAGTAACTCAGCGGAGTAGGCAGCATCTCTGGAGAGAAGGAATGGGTGACATTTCGGGTCGAGACACCCATTCCTTCTCTTGTGAGATGCTGCCTGTTCCACTGAGTTCACAAGTATTTTTAGAGCACAATTATTCTTGGAGCCCCAGTGCTGTCAAACGCTAGTCATATGTTAAACCCACTCATTCCTGGGATCATTCTTGTAAACCTCCTCCAGACCCTCTCCAGATCCAGCACATCCTTCCTCAGAAATGGGGCCCAAATCTGCTCACGGTAATCCAAATGTGGCCTTATGCAGCCTCGGCATTACATCCTTCTTGGCATTCCAGTCCTCTTGATGTAAATACTAGCATTGAATTTGCCTTCCTTACTACCGATTCATACTCCAGCATTTTTTTTTTTGTCCCTAGGTTTAGAACAGTGTTGGTTGTCATTTTCCAGGATAGTCATTGCAGAGGACAGTCGCCAACTGTCCCGTATTAGCCGGGACATCCCGTATTTTGGGCTAAATTAGTTTGTCCTGTACGGGACCACCCTTGTCCCATATTAGAAAGGGTTGCCAACTTCCACACTCCCAAATAAGGGACAAAGGGTGATGTCACCGCGCCCCACGTGACCTCGACATTAGTCCAATGGCAGCCGCCATTGGTGGAGCGGGAGCACGTGGCCGCTGGCTGGGTGAGGTCACGTGGGGGGCGCGGGGCGGTGACGTCACCCTTTGTCCCTTATTTGGGATTGAGGAAGTTGGCAACCCTGCTAATACAGGACAATGGCGGTCCCGTACGGGACTAACTAATTTAGCCCAAAATACGGGATGTCCCGGCTAATACGGGACAGTTGGCAACCGTCCTCTGCAATGACTATCCTGGAAAATGACAACCAACACTGTTCACGCTCTTTGTTGCTCATCTCAAAGCCTTCTCAGCCGAGAAGTTGGAGATGCGATCAAAATGTGCACTATGCTCTAATACACTTCTTTTTTTAATTTTAGGGAAAGGATTCCAATAAACCAAAAGCAGCCAAAAACTAACTGCTTGTGGCAAGAACAAATATTTGAAATGGTAAGAATCCTGGAATTAACATTGGGTGTTTCAGGTTAGGCTTAGGGTTGCCAACTGTCCCGTATTCTTGCTATTGAGGGCGTGCAGCATAGGTTTACTAGGTTAATGCCCGGAATGGCGGGACTGTCGTATGTTGAAAGACTGGAGCGACTAGGCTTGTATACACTGGAATTTAAAAGGATGAGAGGGGATGTTGTCGAAACGTATAAGATTATTAAGGGGTATAGGGTTGCCAACTATAGTAAACATGTTCCCAATGTTGGGGGAGTCCACAACCAGGGGCCACAGTTTAAGAATAAGGGGTAGGCCATTTAGAACGGAGATGAGGAAAAACCTTTACAGTCAGAGAGTTGTGAATCTGTGGAATTCTCTGCCTCAGAAGGCAGTGGAGGCCAATTCTCTGAATGCATTCAAGAGAGAGCTAGATAGAGCTCTTAAGGATAGTGGAGTCAGGGGGTATGGGGAGAAAGCAGGAACGGGGTACTGATTGAGAATGATCAGCCCTGATCACATTGAATGGCGGTGCTGGCTCGAAGGGCCGAATGGCCTACTCTTGCACCTATTGTCTATTATCTGGGACATCCTGTATTTTGGGCTAAATTGGTTTGTCCCGTACGGGGCCGCCCTTGTCCCGTATTAGTAGGGTTGCCAACTTCCTCACTGCCAAAGAAGGGACAAAGGGTCACGTCACCACCCCGCGTGACCTCACCCAGCCAGCGCCCACGTACTCCCGCTTACGGGGAGTAGGCAGGAGAATGGGGTTGAGAGGGAGAAATAGATCAACCATGATTGAATGGTGGAGTAGACTTGATGGGCCGAATGGCCTTATTTGGCTCCTATGTCTTATGAACTTTCTGTCTGCTCTAGTTGAATGATCATCTCACTAGGTTCTTCAAAATCAGCCCTATTTGAGCGTTGATCTTGGAAACTCCACCATCCCATCATGAGGATTAGCTTTCACCTCTGAGCTCTGCTCCCTGGTGCTCTGGATCGACGAGTATGACTGCACTAGTCCTTGGATCCGGCCTTTCCTCTCTAATCGTAGCTCGGGTGGGAAATTAGATATCTTCAACCTGCAAATCGTGAACCGGCCTCGATTGACGTGGAGAGTGAAGATGGTGTATTATTAGTTCTTGAAACTCTCGCTTGGAATCGGAGGTATTGCCCCACATCGGATGGGGACTACTGAACTAGGGGTCGCCAACTGTCCCGTATTAGCCTGGACATTCCGTATTTTGGGCTAAATTGGTTTGTCCCGTACGGGACCGCCCTTATCCCGTATTCGGGCCGCTATCGGCCGGGACTGTGTGGGCTAACGGAGTGTGTTCGGGGAGCGGGGACGTGTGTGATCGCCTAACGGAGGTTGCGTAGCAACCCGCCTCCCGGCCCGGGCGGCCGCCATTGGTGGAGCGGGAGCAAGTGGCCGCTGGCTGGGTGAGGTCACGTGGGGCGGTGACGTCGCCTTGCCCCGTATTTGGGAGTGAGATAGTTGGCAACCCTATACTGCATGTTGATTAATTTTGAATCTTGTTGCAATTCTGGTCAGCTCTTTATTTTCCCCCCTCTGCAGGTGATTCAGACACAAAGGGCTTCAACTTATTTTTGTACGGATGGTGAAAGAGCATTGCATTGAAATAAAATTCAGAATTCATTAACATTTGTCTGGTTGGTATGCAGTAAACTAACGAGCATCCAATAGCCTGTCGCACAGTCAAGTATTTAATGCTGTTAACTCTTGGCTGAAGGAAATGTACTTAATATTGTTTAAAGTTGGGGTTTTTTCAAAGTTGTAACTTTTGGGAGAAATCTGCTTTAGTCAGGACCTGTAACGGAGGATTTGGAACTGCACAACTCCACTGCATCACATTTTAACAAAAGCACACTGATCCCCACCGTTGTTCAAGGGTAGAGTTGCTGCCTTCTGGCGCTCACAGCGCCGGAGACCCGGGTTCCATCCCGACTACGGGCGCCGTCTGCACAGAGTTTGTACGTTCTCCCCTTGAGACCGCGTGGGTTTTCTCCGAGTTCTTCGGTTTGCTCCCACACTGGAATTTAGAAGGATGAGAGGAGATCTTAACGAAACGTATAAGATTATTAAGGGGTTGGACACGTTAGAGGCACGAAACATGATCCCAATGTTGGGAGAGTCCAGAACTAGGGGCCACAGTTTAAGAATAAGGGGTAGGCCATTTAGAACTGAGATGAGGAAAAACTTTTTCAGTCAGAGTTGTGAATCTGTGGAATTCTCTGCCTCAGAAGGCAGTGGAGGCCAATTCTTTGAATGCATTCAAGAGAGAGCTAGATAGAGCTCTTAAGGATAGCGGAGTCAGGGGGTATGGGGAGAAGGCAGGAACGGGGTACTGATTGGTAATGATCAGCCATGATCACATTGAATGGCCGTGCTGGCTCGAAGGGCCGAATGGCCTCCTCCTGCACCTATTGTCTTTTGTCTATTGTCCAAAGACGTGCAGGTTTGTAGGTTAATTGCCTTGGTATAAAAATATAAAATTATCCCTAGTGTGAGTAGATAGTTTTAATGTAATAATACATTTTTATTTGTCATATGTAGGTTGGCACAGGTTCAACGGTACAATGAAATGTATTTGACAAGACAACGGGTCACCTCAGCAGTAATATTCCAAGGATAAATAAGATTTTTTTAAATGACATTAAGGTAAAAAGACAATATTAAAAATAGTTTAAAAGACAATATTAAAATAATCAACATGTATGATGTGAAATGTGTTTGAGTTCAGAAGCCTGATGGCCTGATGGTAGAAACTGTTCTTAAGTCTGGTGGTACATGCACCATACTCCTGTATCGTCTGCCTGACGGTAACAAGGAGAACAGCCTGTGTGCTGGGTGGCTGTGGTCCTTGATGATGCTGCGTGCCTTCCGCAGGAACCGCCGGTAGAACATGTCCTGAATGGCCGGGAGACAGTTGCCAGTGATGTGCTGTGCCGTCTTCACCACTAACTCTCTGTAGTGGTTTGTGGCTGTGGGCAGAACAGTTCCCGTACCAGACTGTAATGCAGCACGTCAGCAGGCTCTCGATGGTGCATCTGTAGAAGATTGTGAGGATGCTGGCGTTCATGCCAAACTTCCTCCGTCTTCTCGGGGAAAAGAGCCGCTGGCCGGCCTTCTTTGTTATTGTGTCCGTGTGCAGTGTCCGGGAAAGGTCCTCTGTGATGTGCACATCAAGGAACTTAAAGCTGCTGACCCTTCATGTGCTGGTCGGTGCAGACTCGGTGGGCCGAAGGGCCTGTTTCCACATTGTGTCTCTAAACCAGCGTTCCTCGGGTTCCGCGAGACAAATAGCGATAAATAGGCTAATAATATCATCATATCATATCATATATATACAGCCGGAAACAGGCCTTTTCGGCCCACCAAGTCCGTGCCGCCCAGCGATCCCCGTACATTAACACTATCCTACACCCACTAGGGACAATTTTTACATTTACCCAGCCAATTAACCTACATACCTGTACGTCTTTGGAGTGTGGGAGGAAACCGAAGATCTCGGAGAAAACCCACGCAGGTCACGGGGAGAACGTACAAACTCCTTGCAGTGCAGCACCCGTAGTCAGGATCGAACCTGTGTCTCCGGCGCTGCATTCGCTGTAAAGCAGCAACTCTAACGCTGCGCCACCGTGCCGTACCGTGTAAATGCATTGTCATTATGGTGTTTAATTTCACGATAAACAAGAAAAATACTTTTTGTTACTTTTTGCTTAAACCAGCTATCAGAAAAATATATAATTTTTGCCTTATGAACTTTAATTTTATGCAAGAGAAAGAAAGAGATTAATAAAGGTGTATAATAATTTTTATGTAGGGTTCCCTGTGACATGAAAATTATTTCAAGTGTTCCGCAAGGTTAAAAATGTAGAGAAACCCTGCTCTGAACTAAACTGAGGCTAGTCTTGCAATTGATTCTGGCTTGCGACCCATTGAATGACATTTGCTGACTGGCTTGAAGAAGGGTCTCGACCCGAAACGTCGCCCATTCCTTCCCTCCTGAGATGCTGCCAGTCCCGTTGAGTTACTCCAGCATTTTGTGAAATAAATACCTTTGATTTGTACCAGCATCTGCAGTTATTTTCTTACATTTGCTGGCTGGTTTGGTTTGGTAATACAGGTTTAGCTAGATCAAATGCAGGCAAATGAGCAAAAAAAAAAAAAAAAAAAAAAAGTGCTGGAGGAATTTGGCGGGTCACAGCATCTGGAGGTAGGGTTGGCAACTGTCCTGTATTAGCAGGGACATCTTCGTATTTTGTGCTAAATTAGTTTGTCCCGTGCGGGACAGCCCTTGTCCCGTATTAGTAGGGTTGCCAACTTCCTCACTCCCAAATAAGGGACAAAGGGTGACGTCACCCAGCCAGCGGCCATGTGCTCCCGCTCCACCAATGGCGTCCGCCATTGGTGGAGCGGGAGCACGTGGCTGCTGGCTGGGTGAGGTCGCGTGGGGCGCGGGGCGGTGCCGTCACCTTGTCCCGTATTTGGGAGCGAGGAAGTTGGCAACCCTACTGCAGAGGCAAGGCGATCTGACCTCAGTCTACAAAAACAGATTATTCACCCAACATTAGCAGGGAAAGTGTTATATTCAACACAGTTGTCATTTAGGGTCAGAACCCTTCACTGGTTTGAAGAAGGATCCTGGCCTGACGATGGCCATTCCTCCTTGGCCGCTCCCTGATCTGCTGAGTTCCTCGGTCTGGTTGTGCTCTCGATCTGCGGTCTGTTTGTGGGCCAATGGGACTGGCCAAGGAAAGGTGCCTTGGTCAGCATGAACAGTTTGGGCTGAAGGGCCTGTTTCAATGCTATAATAACTACTGAGTCCCTGCTGCATAAAGCATCTTTAACTGCAAGGTTTGATTTTTAATGGAGGGGGCGAGGGAGAGGGAAGGGAGAAGGACGGAGTTGTGGAGGAAAGGATTTAGAATTAGATTTAGAGATTCAGCGCAGAAACAGGCCCTTCGGCCCACCGGGTCCGCGCTGCCCAGCGATCCCCACACACTAACACTATCCTACACCCACTGGGGACAATTTTTTTAACATTTGCCCAGCCAATTAACCTACAGACAATAGGTGCAGGAGGAGGCCATTCGGCCCTTCGAGCCAGCACTGCCATTCAATGTGATCATGGCTGATCATTCTCAATCAGTACCCCGTTCCTGCCTTCTCCCCATACCTGTTTGTCTTTGGAGTGTGGGAGGAAACCGAAGATCTCGGAGAAAACCCACGCAGGTCACGGGGAGAACGTACAAACTCCGTACAGACGGCGCCCGTAGTCGGGATCGAACCTGAGTCTCCGGCGCTGCATTCGCTGTAAGGCAGCAACTCTACCGCTGCGCCACCGTGCCTGCCCTAATTGTAGAGAAAGAGTTTGGGGTTCTGGAGAAAAGAATTGTTGTCTCGTCAAGGCAATTTTATTTGTGTAGCACATTTAAACACAACCCACGTTGACCAAAGTGCTGTACAAGGCACGGTAGCGCAGCGGTAGAGTTGCTGCTTTACAGCGAATGCAGCGCCGGAGACTCAGGTTCGATCCTGACTACGGGTGCTGCACTGTAAGGAGTTTGTACGTTCTCCCCGTGACCTGCGTGGGTTTTCTCCGAGATCTTCGGTTTCCTCCCACACTCCAAAGACGTACAGGTATGTAGGTTAATTGGTTGGGTAAATGTAAAAATTGTCCCTAGTGGGTGTAGGATAGTGTTAATGTACGGGGATCGCTGGGCGGCACGGACTTGGAGGGCCGAAAAGGCCTGTTTCCGGCTGTATATATATGATATGATATGATATCAGTGCAGGTACTAAAGAAGAACATGTCGTGATGGACTGGTGGTCTGATATGACCCTCCAGGGGGCGGTGTTTCCCCACCTTTGCTCCACAGAGTCTCAGTGATTATCACAGAGACTTGCTCATACTTTCTGTGAATGTCAGAATCAGAATAACCTTTATTTGTCATCCAAAAAAACCAAGTCTCTTGGACGAAGTTCCGTTACCCACAGTCCAACAATAAGAGCAATAAAAATAAGCAATAACACACACACACACAATCACAAACCAACACAAAACAAAAGAAAGGAACATCCATCACAGTGAGTCTCCTCCAGTCACCGTGTCTCCTCACTGTGATGGAACGATCAGACTTCAACTACTTTGTTCAAATGTTCACAAGTACTGATAGACCTCTGCTGCTTTTCCAAGGGGTACAAGAAGATAACTACAGATGCTGGTACAAATCGAAGGTATTTATTCACAAAATGCTGGAGTAACTCAGCGGGTCAGGCAGCATCTCAGGAGAGAAGTAATGGGTGACGATTTGGGTCGAGACCCTTCTTCAGACTGAGTCCGAAGAAGGGTCTCGACCCGAAACGTCACCCATTCCTTCTCTCCCGAGATGCTGCTTTTCCAAGGGAGTCCTTTGCCGGGGAGAGGGGGAGGGGGAGGAGAGGGGATGGGAGAGGGGGGCGGGTCCCGACATAGGGCACCCTGGCCTTCCCTCTGGCTCCCATTCTCAACTCTGACTTGGTTTTGAGGTTTGAGTGTAAAGATGCAGCATGGAAAGTGGCCCTTCAGCCAGCCAAGGCCATCGATCATCTGTTCACATGAAGGTGGACACAAAATGCTGGAGTAACTCAGCGGGACAGGCAGCATCTTGGGAGAGAAGGGATGGGTGACGATTTGGGTCTTGACTCGAAACGTCACCCATTCCTTCTCTCCCGAGATGCTGCTTTTCCAAGGGAGTTCTTTGCCGAGGGGAGGGGGAGAGGGGAGTGGAGACGGGGGAGGGAGGGGGGGGGAGAGAGAGGGGAGGAGGGGGGGGGGGGAGCGGGGAGAGGTATTTGGCAGGTCACAGCATCTGGAGGTAGGGTTGGCAACTGTCCCGTATTAGCAGGGACATCTTGTATTTTGGGCTAAATTAGTTTGTCCCGTGCGGGACCGCCCTTGTCCCGTATTAGTAGGGTTGCCAACTTCCTCACTCCCAAATAAGGGACAAAGGGTGACAAGAGGGGGGAGGGAGGGGGGGGAGAGAGAGGGGAGGAGGGGGGGGGAGGAGCGGGGAGAGAGAGGGAAGGAATGGGGATGGGGAGGAGGGGGTGGGGGAGTGGAGGGGGAGAGGGAAAGTGGCCTTCAGCCCGCCCACATGAAGGTGGACACAAAATGCCCGAGTAACTCAGCAGGTCAGGCAGCATCTCAGGAGAGAAGGAATGGGTGACGTTTCGGGTCGAGACCCTTCTTCAGACTGGTGAGTTCTGTTGCATGTCTGCATTCACTCCCCCCCCACGCAGGAGGTAGTTTACAGAGGGCAATTAATCTATAAACCCGCACGTCTTTGGGGTGTGGGAGGAAACCGGTGCACCCGGAGGAAACCCACGTGGTTGTGGAGAACGTGCAAACTCCACAAAGATGGCATCAGAGGTTGGCATCAAACCCTGTTGACTGGTGCCGTGAGGTGGCAGCTCTACCAGCTGTGTTGCCCGAGATGATCAGTTCGATTGATATATTTTTTGTCACACATGCAATTAAACGTTACCGAGTGAAGAAGGGTCTCAACCCGAAACCTCACCCATTCCTTCTCTCCGCGGATGCTGCCTGTCCCGCTGAGATACTCCGGCACTTTGTGTCCATCTTCGGTGTAAGCCAGTGCCTGCAGCTCCCTCCTACACTATTAATAAGGGAGTTCTGTAAAACGGCGTGTGGGGAATGGGGAAAGAGAGGCATCTGCTGAATAGCTCTTGCAAAGGGCTAGCACCGGGACCTGCGGGCTGAAAGGCCTCTCCAATTTTGCTTGTAATCCAGGCGGCCATTTGGTCCATTGAGTCGACAGCAGATCTCGCATCCGTCCTGTTTCCTGGAATCTATTCTCCCTGTTGCACCCAGCAGTTTCTCTTCATTCTCTCACCCACCCGTCTACAGTAGGCTCAACCTACCAAACATGGTGGCACAGCGGTAGAGTTGGTGCCTTACACCCCTTAGAGACCGGGTTCGATCCTGACTACGGGCGCCGTCTGTACGGAGTTTGTACGTTCTCCCCGTGACCTGCGTGGGTTTTCTCCGAGATCTTCGGTTTCCTCCCACACTCCAAAGACGTACAGGTTTGTACGTTAATTGGCAGGGTGTAAGTGTAAATTGTCCATCGGGTGTGTAGGATAGTGTCGATGAGCGGGGATCGCTGGTCGGTGCGGACTCGGTGTTTCCACGATGTATCTCCAGACTAATAAACTAAACAACATCTATAGGGGTACGAGAGAAAGTGGAGCACTCGAGGGAAATTGCCCCTCCCACAGCACAAGACTCCCTCACCCCCACTCCTCCCTCACCCCCACTCCTCCCTCACTCCCGCCCCTCCCTCACCCCCGCCCCTCCCTCACCCCCGCCCCTCCCTCACCCCCACTCCTCCCTCACCCCCACTCCTCCCTCACCCCCACTCCTCCCTCACCCCCACTCCTCCCTCACCCCCACTCCTCCCTCACCCCCTCCCTCACCCCCACTCCTCCCTCACCCCCGCCCCTCCCTCACCCCCGCCCCTCCCTCACCCCCGCCCCTCCCACAGCTCACCCCCTCCCTCACCCCCGCCCCTCCCTCACTCCCGCCCCTCCCACACCCCCACTCCTCCCACAGCTCACCCCCTCCCTCACCCCCGCCCCTCCCTCACTCCCGCCCCTCCCACACCCCCACTCCTCCCACAGCTCACCCCCTCCCTCACCCCCTCCCTCACCCCCACTCCTCCCTCAATCCCGCCCCTCCCACAGCTCACCCCCTCCCTCACCCCGCCCCTCCCTCACCCCCGCCCCTCCCACAGCTCACCCCCTCCCTCACCCCCACTCCTCCCTCACCCCCGCCCCTCCCTCACCCCCACTCCTCCCTCACCCCCGCCCCTCCCTCACCCCCGCCTCTCCCTCACCCCCACTCCTCCCTCACCCCCATTCCTCCCTCACTCCCGCCCCTCCCACAGCTCACCCCCTCCCTCACCCCCGCCCCTCCCTCACCCCCGCCCCTCCCACAGCTCACCCCCTCCCTCACCCCCTCTCTCACCCCCACTCCCCCCTCACTCCCGCCCCTCCCACAGCTCACCCCCTCCCTCACCCCCGCCCCTCCCACAGCTCACCCCCTCCCTCACCCCCGCCCCTCCCACAGCTCACCCCCTCCCTCACCCCCACTCCCCCCTCACCCCCGCCCCTCCCACAGCTCACCCCCTCCCTCACCCCCGCCCCTCCCTCACCCCCACTCCCCCCTCACCCCCGCCCCTCCCTCACCCCCGCCCCTCCCTCACCCCCACTCCCCCCTCACCCCCTCCCTCACCCCCGCCCCTCCCTCACCCCCGCCCCTCCCTCACCCCCGCCCCTCCCTCACCCCCGCCCCTCCCACAGCTTACCCCCTCCCCTCCCACTGCTCACCCCCTCCCTCACCCCCACTCCCCCCTCACCCCCGCCCCTCCCTCACCCCCGCTCCTCCCTCACCCCCGCCCCTCCCTCACCCCCGCCCCTCCCTCACCCCCTCCCTCACCCCCTCCCTCACCCCCTCCCACAGCTCGGATCAACTTTTGCAGGCTGGAATAGTCCGTGTTCCACATGTACACGGAGTGTGTGAGTCCGTGTTCCACATGTACACGGAGTGTGTGAGTCCGTGTTCCACGTGTACACGGAGTGTGTGAGTCCGTGTTCCACGTGTACACGGAGTGTGTGAGTCCGTGTTCCACATGTACACGGAGTGTGTGAGTCCGTGTTCCACGTGTACACGGAGTGTGTGAGGTTGCAGCCCCTGGTCCAATACCAACAGGGGCCGCTCCTTGCCCTCTGGCTGCACGTCACACCCACCACCCTCGTCATTGGACACCCTGTGCGTGGGGGAGAGGGTGTGGGGGGCTGAAGATGTCCTGGTTGTGTAGGGTTGCTCCTAGGCCTGGCCAAGCTGGCCATCCGCGAGTCACGGCGCCAGGCGGAAGAGGGTTCTGCCCGAGCCGGCTGCCTGCCCCTTTTCCGGGGTCACGTCCGTGCCCGGGTGGGGTTGGAGAGGGACCGCGCGCTGTCCACGGGCACCCTGGGGGATCTCCGGGACCGCTGGGAACCGTGGGGGTGGAGGGTGGAATGTATCCTTAAGGATTGTGAAGTAGTTGTTTAATACTCAGTATATATGATATTTAATAATAATAATAATAATATATTTATTTTATATAGCGCCTTAACACATGCACAAAGCGCTTTACAAATACAATTAACATAGAAACAAACAGACAAACTATCCTGACGGAAAAGCGGCGAATACTCAACGCCAGCGTCCTCTCACGTCAGGGTCCGGCAGTAGACATTAAAGAACACAAGACACACAGATACAATTTTTTACACAAAACAGCCATCACAGTGATTGCTCTAGGCACACCCTCACTGTGATGGAAGGCAAAGTCTTATCTCCTCCTCGTTCTTCTCCCGTGGCGCCACGAGGCGATCGAGGCTCCCAACCCCTTGAAGCCCCCACTGGGTGATGGAAAGTCCCAGGGTCGAGCCGAGCAGGCCGATGAAAGTCCTGAGCCCCCACCGGGCGATGGAAAATGCCGCGGCCGAGCCACGCAGGCCGATGAAAGTCCTGAGCCCCCACCGGGTGATGGAAAGTCCCAGGGCCGAGCCGAGCCGAGCAGGCCGATGAAAGTCCTGAGCCCCCACCGGGCGATGTAAAGTGCTGCGGCCGAGCCACGCAGGGTGATGAAGGGCCTGCGGGCGGGTTGATCGTGCCTCGTGCTTCGGGGCGGTCGAAGCTGCTACGGCTGGAGCTCCCAAAAGCCGGTCGCCAGCCAGGGACCTGCGAACTCCCGATGTTGCGGTCTGCAGGGCCCAACGGCCGAAGCCTCCGAGATGGTAAGTCCAGGCCCTGCGACCGGAGTCTTCGAGGTCGATCCCAGCTGGAGGCCGCCGACTCCACGATGTTAGGCCGTTGCGCGAACGGAGATACGACACGGTAAAGGTCGCATCTCCGTTGAGGAGGAGATTTAAAAAAAGGTTTCCCCCAACCCCCCCACCACCCCCCTACATACACAGAATTAAAAATAAAACAAAACGTACATTTAACATCAACAATGACAAAAAACACAAAAAAAAACGGAGAGACTGCCGGTGAGCCGCAGCTGCAGAACACAGCCACGCCCCCACAATTTGCTGTACTTTGTACTATGGTGGTGGGTTTGTTGGCATTTTGCATTTATTGTACATATTATTCTTGTAATAATTGATTAAATTTATTTTTGGTTAAAAATATATACTTTTAAAACAATTCAGTATACTCTGGAATTTAAAAGGATGAGAGGGGATCTTATTGAAACATATAAGATTATTAAGGGATTCTTAAACTGTGGCCCCTGGTTCGGGACTCCCCCAACATGTTTCCCGCCTATAACGTGTCCAATCCCTCAATAATCCCTTCAGTATTGCCCCCTCTGGTAAATTATGACTTCCCTTCCCATTGCCCCCGTGTCAGGTTGGATTGTGTGCTGGACTCTCTGGAGTGGAGTGGACTTGGCTGAGGTAATGTTGTCTCTGTGATGCCTACACTGGAAGATGCATGGCCATGTTGTAGACCTGAGCGATGCTGTACGATTACAAGACCTCTCCCGTTTATAGAGTGATACAGCGTGGAAACAGGCCCTTCGGCCCAACTTGCCCACACCGGCCAACATGTCCCAGCTACACTGCCTGCGCTTGGTCCATATCCCTCCAAACCTGTCCTATCCATGTACCTGTCTAACTCTTTCTTAAACATTGGGATAGTCCCAGCCTCAACTACCTCCTCTGGCAGTTTGTTCCATACACCCACCACCCTCTGTGCGAAAAAAAATTACCCCTCGGATTCCTATTAAATGTTTTCCCCTTCACCTTCAACCTATGTGCTCTGGTCCTCGATTCCACTACTCTGGGCAAGAGACTCTGTGCATCTACCCGATCTATTCCTCTCATGATTTTATACACCTCTATAAGATCACCTCTCATCTCCCTGTGCTCCAAGGAATAGGGTCCCAGCCTACTCAACCTCTCCCTGTAGCTCACACCCTCTAGTCCTGGCAACATCCTCGTAAATCTCCTTTCAAGCGTGACGATATCTTTCCCATATAACACGGTGCCCCAGAACTAAATGCGGCCTCACCGGCGTGTTGTACAACTGCAACGTGACCTCCCACGTCAGTTATCTCTAGCTGAGTGGGGCGCGTTCCCATTAGTAGCTGTTGGGGGTTGTGACCGGTGTCCGAGCTGCTGCTCCTCCTCTGTGATGAGTGGCCTCCCTGCTGGGAGAGCAGGGGGGGGTGTGGAGATGGGTTTATTTGCAAGCCGCTGGAATGATGACAGAGGTGGCAGTAGGAGGGCAGCTGGCTGGACTCGGCTGGGGAGGGGTCCTGCTCTCCTTCTGCTGATTATTGCGGCAGGAATGTGCAATGGACCGTGGCTGTAACTTCTCCCCTGCGTCCGTTAACGGACACAAGACATACATTTGGGGAGCGCAGGCTCTTATTCCACAGATGGGAGGCATCCACAATCCGATGCTACACAGCTTAACGTTTTTTATTAATGCGCGATGCTCTCTCCAGCCCCCACTGCAAACAACTGTAAATGAAAGACTGGAGCGACTGGGCTTGTACACTCTGGAATTTAGAAGGATGAGAGGGGATCTTATTGAAACATGTAAGATTATTAAGGGGTTGGACACGTTAGAGGCGGGAAACATCTTCCCGATGTTGGGGGGAGTCCAGAACCAGGGGCCACAGTTTAAGAATAGCGGGTAGGCCATTTGGAACGGAGATGAGGAAAAACTTTTCCACTTGGAGTTGTGAAGCTGTGGAATTCTCTGCCTCAGAAGGCAGCGGAGGCCGATTCTCTGGATGCTTTCAAGAGAGAGCTGGATAGAGCTCTTAATGATAGCGGAGTCAGGGGGTATGGGGAGAAGGCAAGAACGGGGTACTGATTGTGCATGATCAGCCACGATCACGGTAAATGGTGTTGCTGGCTCAAAGGGCCGAATGGCTTCCTCCTGCACCTATTGTCTATTGTCCCAATGTGTAGAAGCAAAACTGCAGATGCTGGTTTAAATGGAAGGTAGACACAAAATGCTGGAGTAACTCAGCGGGTCAGGCAGCATCTCGGGAGAGAAGGAATGCGTGACATTTTGGGTCGAGACCCTTTGGTGCCTGACCCGCTGAGTTACTCCAGCATTTTGTATCTACCTATAAATGTCCCAATCTCTGTACCTTCAAGAACGATGGGGAAATAGGTAATAAAATGATCCTCTTTCCAGTAAGCACAGATACTGGAAAATTAATTTTAACATCGTCTTGCAATCTCTACAAACCATTCCACTTCCCTGTGGTCTCAGAACCAGTCCATCACCGTTCTCTGTTTCAGAAAACGGGGCTTCCCCTCCTCCATTATAGATGAGGCTCTCACTAGGGTCTCTTCTACATCCCGCAGCTCCGCTCTTGCTCCCCATCCCCACACTCGCAACAAGGACAGGATCCCCCTCGTTCTCACCTTCCACCCCACCAGCCAGCGGATCCAACATATTATCCACCAACATTTCCGTCACCTACAACAGGACCCCACCACTGGCCATATCTTCCCATCCCCTCCCCTCTCTGCGTTCCGCAGAGACCGTTCCCTCCGCAACTCCCTGGTCCACTCGTCCCTTCCTACCCAAACCACCCTAACCCCGGGCACTTTCCCTTGCAACCGCACGAGATGCAACACCTGTCCCTTTACCTCCCCCCTCAACTCCATCAAAGGACCCAAACATTCTTTCCAGGTGAGACAGAGGTTCACCTGCACCTCCTCCAACCTCATCTATTGCATCCGCTGCTCTAGATGTCAACTTATCTATATCGGCGAAACCAAGCGCAGGCTCGGCGATCGCTTCGCTGAACACCTGCGCTCGGTCCGCATTAACGCAACTGATCTCCCGGTGGCCCAGCACTTTAACTCTCCCTCCCATTCCCAGTCTGACCTCTCTGTCATGGGCCTCCTCCAGTGCCATAGTGAGGCCCGCCGGAAATTGGAGGAGCAGCACCTCATATTTCGCCTGGGCAGTTTGCAGCCCGGTGGTATGAACGTCGACTTCTCCAACTTCAGATAGCTCCTCTGTCCCTCCCTTCCCCTCCTCCTTCCCAGATCTCCCTCTATCTTCCTGTCTCCACCTATATCCTTCCTTTGTCCCACCCCCGACATCAGTCTGAAGAAGGGTCTCGACCCGAAACGTCACCCATTCCTTCTCTCCCGAGATGCTGCCTGACCTGCTGAGTTACTCCAGCATTTTGTGAATAAACCGTTCTCTGTTTCCTCTTACTCACTTCATTTTCTATCTATAAAGCTACGGGATTACTTTATCCAAGGGCGGCCACCTTGACAATAGGCTTATTATAGAATCATAGACAAATAGGTGCAGCAGGAGGCCATTCTGCCCTTTGAGCCAACACTGCCATTCAATGTGATCATGGCTGATCATCCAAAATCAGTACCCCGTTCCTGCTTTTTCCCCTTATCACTTGATTCCATTAGCCCTAAGAGCTAAATCTAAGTCTCTCTCTTGAAAACATCCAGTGAATTGGCCTCCACTGCCGTCTGTGGCAGAGAATTCCACAGGTTCACAACTCTCTGGGTGAAGAAGTTTTTTTCTCATCTCAGTCCTAAATGGCCTATCCTCTTATTCTTAAACTGTGATCCCTGGTTCTGGACTCCCCGAACATCGGGAACATTTGCGCACAACTTATCAAAAGAATCCCATGTATATCGCAAGAACTGCCCTTCTCCCCTCATCAATCCTTTCTGCTACTTCATCGGTGAACTCTACAAGGCAGGCGGAGACCATCTGTGTCTCTCACTTTCCTTTCCTCTGACTCTCAGTCTGAAGAAGGGCCTCGACCCGAAACGTCACCTATTCCTTTCCTCCAGAGATGCTGTCTGACCCGCTGAGTTACTCCAGCTTTTTGTGTCTATCTTTGGTTTAAACCAGCGTCTGCCATTCCTACACATTGAGAGAGGTGTCAGCGCCTAAACCGGTCCAAGTCCGAGACGCACAGAGTTGCCGCGGCAACGGCAGGAGGATTTTGCACAGGCCTGTCGTAACCTCAGGACCATCAGCAGATTCAGGAGTTGTGCATTAGATCTGGGATCTCAATTCAATGATACTTTTATGGTCACAAAATGCTGGAGTAACTCAGCGGGACAGGCAGCATTCTGGAGAGAAGGAATGAATAGGCGATGCTTCGGGTCGAGACTCTTCTTCAGACTGAGCGTCGGGGGGGGAAGGGAAAAATCTGAAGAAGGGTCTCGACCCAAAACGTTACCCATTCCTTCCATCCAGAGATGCTGCCTGTCCCGCTGAGTTACTCCAGCAGTTTGTGTCTGTCTTCGGTGTAAACCAGCATCTGCAGTTCCTTCCTACACATTTGACCTTGCAGAAAGTTTGCCCACATTAGTCTCCTCCTTGTGTGTGCCCACATGCTGGTCACTGATAGTAAAAGGAAACAGTTGTATGTTAATTATTCTTGTTGCAGCCCTAAATCTCTTGGTCAGTCAACCCATTAAAGTTTGCAAATAGCTCATAAGTTCATAAGTCATAGAAGCAGGATTAGGCCACTCGGCCCGTCGAGTCTACTCCGCCATTCAATCATGGCTGATCTATCTTTCCCTCTCAACCCCATTCACCTGCCTTCTCCCCATAACCTTTGACGCACTTACTAATCAAGATCCTGTCAGTCTCCGCCTTAAATGGCGGCACGGTGGCGCAGCGGTAGAGTTGCTGCCTTACAGCGAATGCAGCGCCGGAGACTCGGGTTCGATCCTGACTACGGGCGCCGTCTGTACGGAGTTTGTACGTTCCCCCCGTGACCTGCGTGGGTTTTCTCCGAGATCTTCGGTTTCCTCCCACACTCCAAAGACGTACAGGTATGTAGGTTAACTGGATGGGTAAAATGTTAAAATTGTCCCTAGTGGGTGTGTAGGGTAGTGTTAATGTGCGGGGATCGCTGGGCGGCGCGGACTCGGTGGGCCGAAGGGCCTGTTTCCGCGCTGTATCTCTAAATTTAAATATACCCAATGACTTGGCCTCCGTTGCCGTCTGTGTCAATGAATTCCACAGATTCTGAGGCTGTGCCCTCTGGTCCTAGACTCTCCCACTAGTGGAAACACCCTCTCCACATCCTCTCTTCCCAGGCCTTTCGTTATTCGGTAAGGTTCAATGAGGTTCCCCCCCTCCCACCTCGTCCTTCTAAACTCCAGCGAGCACAGGCCCAGAGCCGACAAAAAAAACCCACTCATCGTACATTAACCAAACCATTGACGGAAACCTCCTCTGGACCCTGTCCTGCCTCTGATATGGGATCAAAACTCCTCACAAGACTCAGACCAGCGCCTTATGAAGCCCCCTGCGCTACGCCCACGCTTAAATTCCACCGTCCGTGAGAGGAGCAAGAGTGGAGCCATGTTTTACCTGACCCTCCCAAAGGGTTAACACTTTCTTTCTCGCTCCCTCCCTCCCCTGAACTCCTGACGTTCCACACCCCCCTGCACATTCCTGCCCAAGGAACAAAAGGTCCTTGCAGGTAGGTGTCGATGCGTGGGGATTTTTCCCGTTGTATGTGTGACTGGTACATTTGGCCAGGATTAGTCTGTGAGGGTCCTGCAACACCTCCCATAATTACTACCATTTGGTCCTGACTGCCTTTGATATTCTGGGTTCCATGGATTAGCCTGTGTGCTGACTGGGGGCACATTGTAGTTCCTCTTTTATACACCATCAGTATGTTTCACTATGTATCAGCTCCAGTGACATTCCTCCATTGTTACCTTCCTCCCTTCCCCACCGCGCAAGAATGTGCGTGCATGGGAGGATCACGTGGCTACAAAGCCTTCAGTCCCTTTGATACCGGGCTCACCTTCCCTTCGTTGCACCAGTTTCTTCACCCCCAGCCGGCAGGGAATGGGGGAGTGGCCGAGATCCCGTGAGACCGACTCTCTCTCCCACCTCCACTGATACCATCACCCGCTCCTTTCTCCAACCCCCCCCCAATTCCCCTCATCGTTAACGATGCCACTGCAACCACTTCACAATACCCAACACCTCACTGAAAACAAGACCCAAAGCGCAGTGTGCAACTGTTCAGTTGCTGAAGAAGAGTCTCGAACCCGAAACGTCACCCATTCCTTCTCTCCAGAGATGCTGCCTGTCCCAATAGACAATAGACAATAGGTGCAGTAGGAGGCCATTCGGACCTTCGAGCCAGCACCGCCATTCAATGTGATCATGGCTGATCATTCTCAATCAGTACCCCGTTCCTGCCTTTTCCCTGTACAATACAATACAATACAATATATCTTTATTGTCATTGTACAGGGGTACAACGAGATTGGGAATGCGCCTCCCATACGATGCAAAAAAAATACCCCTTGACTCCGCTATCCTTAAGAGCTCTATCTAGCTCTCTCTTGAATGCATTCAGAGAATTGGCCTCGACTGCCTTCTGAGGCAGAGAATTCCACAGATTCACAACTCTCTGATTGAAAAGGTTTTTCCTCATCTCCGTTCTAAATGGCCTACCCATTATTCTTAAACTGTGGCCCCTGGTTCTGGACTCCCCCAAACATTGGGAACATGTTTCCTGCCTCGAACGTGTCCAACCCCTTAATAATCTTATATGTTTCAATAAGTTCCCCTCTCGTCCTTCTAAATTCCAGTGTGTACAAGCCTAGTGGCTCCAGTCTTTCAACATACGACAGTCCCGCCATTCCGGGAATTAACCTAGTAAACCTACGCTGCACGCCCTCAATAGCAAGAATATCCTTCCTCAAATATCCTTCCTCAAACCCGCTGAGTTACTCCAGCTTTTTGTTTCTCCCTCCTAGTGTTTAGTTTAGTTTAGTTTGCCCTCTTGTTCTCTGTGGTCTTACTTTGGCAAAGGCAGCAGCATAATCACGGACCAGTCTCACCCTCTTCTCCCCTCTCCCTGAGATGAGGAAAAACTTTTTCAGTCAGAGAGTTGCGAATCTGTGGAATTCTCTGCCTCAGAAGGCAGTGGAGGCCAATTCTCTGAATGCATTCAAGAGAGAGCTAGATAGAGCTCTTAAAGATGGCGGAGTCAGGGGGTATGGGGAGAAGGCAGGAACGGGGTACTGATTGAGAGCCATGATCACATTGAATGGCGGTGCTGGCTCGAAGGGCCGAATGGCCTCCTCCTGCACCTATTGTCTATTGTCACATGTTCCGAGGTACAGTGAAAAGCTTTTGTTGCGGGCTAACCGGTCAGCAGAAAGACAATACCTGATTACAATCGAGCCATTTACAGTGTACAGATACCGGATAAGGGAATAACGTGAATAACGTTTAGTGCAAGGTAAAGCCAGCAGGGTCCAATCAAGGATAGTCCGAGGGTCTCCAACGAGGTAGATAGTAGTCCAGGACTGCTCTCTGGTTGTGGTGGGATGGTTCAGTTGCCTGATAACAGCCGGGAAGAAACTGTCCCTGAATCTGGAGGTGTGCGTCTTCACACTTTTTGCCCGATGGGAGAGGGGGAGAAGAGGGTGAGACTGGTCCTTGATTATGCTGCTGCCCTTGCCAAAGCAAGACCACAGAGAACAAAAGGCAAGGATTATAAAATCAAAACACAGTTTAGTTTTAGAGATACAGTGCGGAAACAGGCCCTTCTGCCCACCAAATCCCCATTCCTCCTCTCCCAAGATGCTGTCTGTCCCGCTGAGTTAACATAGAAACATAGAAAATAGGTACAGGAGGAGGCTATTTGGCCCTTCGAGCCAGCACCGCCATTCATTGTGATCATGGCTGATCATCTACAATCAGTAACCCGTGCCTGCCTTCTCCCCATATCCATTGATTCCGCTAGGCCCTAGAGCTCTATCTAACTCTCTTTTAAATCCATCCAGTGAATTGGCCTCCACTGCCCTCTGTGGCAGAGAATTCCACAAATTCACAACTCTCTGGGTGAAAAAGTTTCTTCTCACCTCAGTTTTAAATGGCCTCCCTTATATTCTTAGACTGTGTGGCCCCTGGTTCTGGACTCCCCCCAACATTGGGAACATGTTTCCTGCGTCTAGCGTGTCTATTCCTCTTTTCAGCATCTCTTGTGTCTACTTTCGATTTTAACCAGCAGAAATTTGCAGTTTTTTTTCCTACACGAGACTTTAGTGTTGTTTTTTTTTATTTTTGCCTGGGGCAGGTCCCTTGCCTGATTCCCTACCTCCCCCCACCTCTGGGGAACCCCGGCTCAGACCAATAGCCCCCACAATTACACCGCGCCCAGCACCACGCTGAACGTAAGTACCTGTTATCCATTGTTGCTCTCTCAATCGCTCACAATAGGGGGGATAATTGTTTCCAATTGCCCTTTCTCCTCGCTCTCTGGAGTTCACCTCCACACACACAAGCCCTGGCGCGAACCGGTGTCCGCGTTGAGACTTTTCCTCCCTGTTTATTAGGCACCTGATCGACCCGGTCTAAGGACCGGGCTTAACTGCTGCCTTTTCCCAAGAGAAGGTTTCTTTCCACTTGACAAAGAGCATTTACACTGACAAATATTTGTGCGCTCGGAGAGTGGAAGCAGGAGCCTCTGTGAGATAATAAGGCAATCAAATCAAACGCTCGGCGAGGAAAGTAACTGTTTGTACACATCTGAGACACCGGCATTAATAATATGTTTTAATGATGCATGAAATCGGATCTGTGAAATGCTCTTCTGTCGATGGGAAAGGTGGACTGAGAGATGCCTCGAATGTGGCATAAAAATGAACGATTACACATTCAGATATTTAGGGGGGGGGGAACTAAAGATGCTGGTTTAAACCGAACATAGGCACAAAATGCTGGAGTAACTCAGCGGGACAGGCGGCATCTCTGGAGAGAAGGGATGGGTGAGGTTTCGGGTCGAGACCCTTCTTCAGATATTCTGACTCAATTATCCTAACATTCCTCTACTGGAGGACAAGTGCACTGTGGGGGAGGGGCGGGGGTGAGGGAGCGCTGCATTGTGGGAAGGGTGGGGGTGAGGGAGCGCTG
>NC_135988.1:16643802-16656302 GCF_053455715.1 Rhinoraja longicauda
TTAGTGTTGTTTTTTTAAATTTTTGCCTGGGGCAGGTCCCTTGCCTGATTCCCTACCTCCCCCCAACCTCTGGGGAACCCCGGCTCAGACCAATAGCCCCACAATTACACCGCGCCAGCACCACGCTGAACGTAAGTACCTGTTATCCATTGTTGCTCTCTCAATCGCTCACAATAGGGGGGGATAATTGTTTCCAATTGCCCTTTCTCCTCGCTCTCTGGAGTTCACCTCCACACACACAAGCCCTGGCGCGAACCGGTGTCCGCGTTGAGACTTTTCCTCCCTGTTTATTAGGCACCTGATCGACCCGGTCTAAGGACCGGGCTTAACTGCTGCCTTTTCCCCAAGAGAAGGTTTCTTTCCACTTGACAAAGAGCATTTACACTGACAAATATTTGTGCGCTCGGAGAGTGGAAGCAGGAGCCTCTGTGAGATAATAAGCAATCAAATCAAACGCTCGGCGAGGAAAGTAACTGTTTGTACACATCTGAGACACCGGCATTAATAATATGTTTTAATGATGCATGAAATCGGATCTGTGAAATGCTCTTCTGTCGATGGGAAAGGTGGACTGAGAGATGCCTCGAATGTGGCATAAAAATGAACGATTACACATTCAGATATGTAGGGGGGGGGGAACTAAAGATGCTGGTTTAAAACCGAACATAGGCACAAAATGCTGGAGTAACTCAGCGGGACAGGCAGCATCTCTGCAGAGAAGGTATTTATTCACAAAATGCTGGAGTAACTCAGCGGGACAGGCGGCATCTCTGGAGAGAAGGGATGGGTGAGGTTTCGGGTCGAGACCCTTCTTCAGATATTCTGACTCAATTATCCTAACATTCCTCTACTGGAGGACAAGTGCACTGTGGGGGAGGGGCGGGGGTGAGGGAGCGCTGCATTGTGGGAAGGGTGGGGGTGAGGGAGCGCTGCATTGTGGGAGGGGTGGGGGTGAGGGAGCGCTGCATTGTGGGAGGGGTGGGGGTGAGGGGGCCGCACTGTGGGGGGGGGGCGGGGGTGAGGGAGCGCCGCCTTATGGGGGGGTGGGGGTGAGGGAGCACCGCCCTGTGGGGGGGGTGGGGGTGAGGGAGCGCTGCGCTGTGGGGGAGTGGCGGGAGGGAGGGAAGGCCGCACTGTAGGTGGGGAGGGGGTGAGGGGGCCGCGCTGTGGGGGAGGGGCTGGAGGGAGGGAAGGCCGCACTGTGGGTGGGGAGGGGGTGAGGGGGCCGTGCTGTGGGGGAGGGGAGGGGGTGAGGGAGCCGTGCTGTGGGGGGGGTGGGGGTGAGGGAAGGCTGCACTGTGGGAGGGGCGGGGGGTGAGGGGGCCGTGCTGTGGGGGAGGGGTGGGGGTGAGGGGGCCGCGCTGTGGGAGGGGCAGGGGTGAGGGGAGTGCCGCGCTGTGGGGGAGGGGCGGGGGGTGAGGGAAGGCCGCACTGTGGGAGGGGCGGGGGTGAGGGGGCCGCGCTGTGGGAGGGGCGGGGGGTGAGGGAGTGCCGCGCTGTGGGGGAGGGGCGGGGGTGAGGGAAGGCCGCACTGTGGGAGGGGCGGGGGTGAGGGGGCCGCGCTGTGGGGGAGGGGCGGGGAGGGAGGGAAGGCCGCACTGTGGGAGGGGAGTGGGTGAGGGAGCGCCGCGCTGTGGGGGAGGGGCGGGGTTGAGGGGGCCGCGCTGTGGGTGGGGAGGGGGTGAGGGGGGCCGCACTGTGGGTGGGGAGGGGGTGAGGGAGGCCGCGCTGTGGGTGGGGAGGGGGGTGAGGGGGCCGTGCTGTGGGGGAGGGGAGGGGGTGAGGGAGCCGTGCTGTGGGGGGGGTGGGGGTGAGGGAAGGCTGCACTGTGGGAGGGGCGGGGGGTGAGGGGGCCGTGCCTGTGGGGGAGGGGTGGGGGTGAGGGGGCCGCGCTGTGGGAGGGGCAGGGGTGAGGGAGTGCCGCGCTGTGGGGGAGGGGCGGGGGTGAGGGGGCCGCGCTGTGGGAGGGGCAGGGGTGAGGGAGTGCCGCGCTGTGGGGAGGGGCGGGGGGTGAGGGAAGGCCGCACTGTGGGAGGGGCGGGGGTGAGGGAAGGCCGCACTGTGGGAGGGGCGGGGGGTGAGGGGGCCGCGCTGTGGGGGAGGGGCGGGAGGGAGGGAAGGCCGCACTGTGGGAGGGGAGTGGGTGAGGGAGCGCCGCGCTGTGGGGGAGGGGCGGGGTTGAGGGGGCCGCGGCTGTGGGTGGGGAGGGGGTGAGGGGGCCGCACTGTGGGTGGGGAGGGGGTGAGGGAGGGCCGCGCTGTGGGTGGGGAGGGGTGAGGGAGGGCCCGCGCTGTGGGTGGGGAGGGGGGTGAGGGAGGGCCGCGCTGTGGGAGGGGCGGTACTTTCAATTCGCTGTGAGACAAAACCAAGTCATAGTTTCTCGTTATCATCCAACAAACAGGTAACAACGAATGGCCTGTTTCCTTTATCATCGTTACTATTTTGCACGTCTTTCTTTCATCGTCCTTTATCTCTCTACATCACCGTCTATATCTCTCGTTTCCATTACTCCTAACCAGTCTGAAGGAAGGGTCACCCATTCCTTCTCTCCAGAGATGCTGCCTGACCCGCTGAGTTACTCCAGCATTTTGTGTCTACCTTCATGTCATTGCTGTTCAGCCAGGTCCACCCGAAAGTTCAGGGACAATTGGCGCTTGTGGGCACTCACTAAAGTTTTTACAACCTTTCCCTTGGCTCACAGAAGCTGTAGAAATTAGATGAGAAACACTACGCAGGCCATCCAATCCACGCTATCATCCATCCTTCAAAGAAACATTATCCTAAACTGGTATCACAAAATGCTGGAGTAACTCAGCTGGGTCAGCAGCATCTCTGGAGAACATGGGCACAGAGTGCTGGAGTAACTCAGCGGGTCAGGCAGCATCTCTGGAGAACATGGGCACAGAGTGCTGGAGTAACTCAGCGGGTCAGGCAGCATCTCTGGAGAGAAGGAATGGGTGATGTTTCTGGTGGAGACCCTTCTTCAGACTGATGAGCCGCTGAGTTACTCCAGCATTTTGTGATGCCTTCGATTTGTACCAGCATCTGCAGTTGTTTCGTGTAGGAAAATAACTGCAGGTGTTGGTACAAATCGAAGGTATCACAAAAAGCTGGAGTAACTCAGCGGGCCAGGCAGCATCTTGGAGAGAAGGAATGGGTGACGTTTGGGGGTCGAGACCCTTCCTCAGACTGATCGTTTCATGTCGAGACCCTTCTTCAGACTATTATTTTCTTCAGACAGTTATTTTTGCTACACTCCTTATCCTAAACTGGAGTCCCTTGCCCTTTAAGAGTATCCATTTCCCCTCTGCCACTTGTCCAACTCATTGTGAAATGGTTTTCCTTCATCTCCACTTCAGTCACTGGCTACATGAAGGAAGATTGTTCCTGATGTTGGGGAAGTCCAGAACAAGGAGTCACAGTTTAAGGATAAGGGGGAAGTCTTTTAGGACCGAGATGAGAACGTTTTTTTTCACACAGAGTGGGTGAGGTCACGTGGGGCGCGCGGGGCGGTGACGTCACCCTTTGTCCCTTATTTCAGAGTGAGGAAGTTGGCAACCCTGTACTAATACGGGGACAAGGGCGGTCCCAAACTAATTTAGCCCAAAATACGGGGCGTCCCGGCCAATACGGGAACAGTTGGCGGCGCTGAGCATGAACTGAACGGACGCCATCATTTGGCGTGACCGCGCTGCAAGGGCAGGGGGACCTGCCGCCTTGGCAAGAGGTTTGCTCCACATACACCACCCAGAGGGGAGGCCACTACTGGATCGAGGCCACATCATCCACATTCCAGCAGAGGCTCACGCGACAAGCTATCTCCTTTGGCTCCTCAGAGTAGCAGATTTTCTTGTAACAGAAGTGCAACGGAGATTTGAGCGTTTCAAATCTCATCAGCGCAAAAATGATGAGATGGAATTCGAAGCAGCTCGTGAAATGTCCTTCATGGAAAGACGACAAGCATCCCAGCCCCACGCATGTCGCTAACGCCCTGCCACCATCACCGATGGCAACACTTTCACAAAATGCCCGCCAACTGGAAGTGGGCCACTTTAGTTTAGTTTTAGAGGTACACCGAGGAAACAGGCCCTTCTGCCCAACCGAGTCCGTGCCGCCCAGCGATCCCCGCGCACGAACATTACCCCACACACATGCTAGGGACTATTTTACATTGATGCCAAAGCCAATTAACCACAAACCTGGACGTCTTTGGAGTGTGGGAGGAACGCGGGGAACACAGAGAGAACGTACAAACGAAATGGATAATTTTTGCTGGAGTAAATGCCTCCAAGAAAAAATCAGTGCTGAAATTCTTGGAGAGAGGGAGAGAGGGAGGGAGGGAGAGGGAGAGAGGGAGGGAGGGAGGGAGGGAGGGAGGGAGGGAGGGAGGGAGGGAGGGAGGGGAGGGAGGGAGGGGAGGGAGGGAGGGAGGGAGGGAGGGAGGGAGGGAGGGAGGGAGGGAGGGAGGGAGGGAGGGAGGGAGGGAGGGAGGGAGGGAGGGAGGGAGGGAGGGAGGGAGGGAGGGAGGGAGGGAGAGAGGGAGAGAGGGAGAGAGGGAGAGAGGGAGAGAGGGAGAGAGGGAGAGAGGGAGAGAGGGAGAGAGGGAGAGAGGGAGAGAGGGAGAGAGGGAGAGAGACCTGCTGAGTTACTCCAGCATTTTGTGAATAAATACCTTCGAGAGAGAGATAGATCTTGCGTAATGGATTTGATGACCACTTATTTTGTTGGCTGTACTAGAGTCAGTGGCAAGGACAAGAGGGCAGCACAGATTTGTCAGTGACTTTACTGTAGGGTTGCCAACTGTCCCGTATTAGCCGGGACATCCTGTATTTTGGGCTAATTTAGTTTGTCCCGTACGGGACCGCCCTTGTCCCGTATTAGTAGGGTTGCCAACTTCCTCACTCCAAAATACGGGACAAAGGGTGACATCACCGACCCGCGCCCCACGTGACCTCACCCAGCCAGCGGCCATGTGCTCCCGCTCCACCAATGGCGGGACCGCCCCCTCCCTTGACATCAGTCTGAAGAAGGGTCTCGACCCGAAACGTCACCCATTCCTTCTCTCCAGAGATGCTGCCTGACCCGCTGAGTTACTCCAGCATTTTGTATCTACCTACGATTTAAACCAGCAAGGGGACTTGAGTATAGGAGCAAAGAGGTCCATCTGCAGTTGTACAGGGCCCTAGTGAGACCGCACCTGGAGTACTGTGTGCAGTTGTACAGGGCCCTAGTGAGACCACACCTGGAGTACTGTGTGCAGTTGTACAGGGCCCTAGTGAGACCGCACCTGGAGTACTGTGTGCAGTTGTACAGGGCCCTAGTGAGACCGCACCTGGAGTACTGTGTGCAGTTTTGGTCTCCAAATGTGAGGAAGGATATTCTTGCTATTGAGGGCGTGCAGCGTAGGTTTACTAGGTTAATTCCCGGAATGGCGGGACTGTCATATGTTGAAAGACTGGGGCGACTAGGCTTGTATACACTGGAATTTAGAAGGATGAGAGGGGATCTTATCGAAACATATAAGATTATTAAGGGGTTGGACACGTTAGAGGCAGGAAACATGTTCCCAATGTTGGGGGAGTCCAGAACAAGGGGCCACAGTTTAAGAATAAGGGGTAGGCCATTTAGAACTGAGACGAGGAAAAACTTTTTCAGTCAGAGAGTTGTGAATCTGTGGAATTCTCTGCCTCAGAAGGCAGTGGAGGCCAATTCTCTGAATGCATTCAAGAGAGAGCTCGATAGAGCTCTTAAGGATAGCGGAGTCAGGGGGTATGGGGAGAAGGCAGGAACGGGGTACTGATTGAGAATGATCAGCCATGATCACATTGTATGGCGGTGCTGGCTCGAAGGGCCGAATGGCCTCCTCCTGCACCTATTGTCTATTGTCTACTGCACAGTGACGGACACATCCCACCGGCACTGTACCCCAGTGTAATACAGTGATGGACTCATCCCCACCGGCACTGTACCCCAGTGTTACACACACAGACCCATCCCACTGGCACTGTACCCCAGTGTTATACCCAGACCTGTTCCCACCGGCACTGTACCCCAGTATTTTACAGTGATGGACCCATCCCCACCGGTACTGTACCCCAGTGTCATACAGCGACAGACAGTGTAGTACATTGGCAAACCACCACTCCCTCTGCCTGGCACTGTTAGGCTAGACTGTAGTGCACCAGTTGGCAGACAGGTCTTGGGTGGGCATGCTGCGAGCTAGCGAGCGAGTGGGCAGAGCTGTCCAGTGCCACGCTCCGGGGAAGGTGTGGAGAACAATGGCCTTGTGACCCACGGCATGCTCCACCTCCCTCCCCCTCCCTGCCCGGGCACCTTGCCAGCGCCCCGCACAACGCCGCCTTTGTCAAAGTGCTGCCAGCGCACAAACATCTGTATCTTGGAAGCGAGGGGAGAATGTGTTGCATCCTCTGCCTCTTGATAAGCCGCGAGTGGCGCGTTAACACCGCTCTTATCACCAGAGTGGCATTCGTAAATCATCCACAGTGAAGCACATTGTGCTGATCACACCAGCTATTCCAAGCTGGGAGTTTCAGGGCCACATCAGTCACCGGCAAATGCAGTATCTGCAGTAGCCGACAGATACACAGTTTGGTCTCCAAATTTGAGGAAGGATATTCTTGCTATTGAGGGCATGCAGCGTAGGTTAACTAGGTTAATTCCCGGAATGGCGGGACTGTCGTATGTTGAAAGACTGGAGCGACTAGGCTTGTATACACTGGCATTTAGAAGGATGAGAGGGGATCTTAGCGAAACGTATAAGATTATTAAGGGGTTGGACACGTTAGAGGCAGGAAACATGTTCCCAATGTTGGGGGAGTCCAGAACCAGGGGCCACAGTTTGAAGAATAAGGGGTAGGCCATTTAGAACTGAGATGAGGAAAAACTTTTTCATTCAGAGAGTTGTGAATCTGTGGAATTCTCTGCCTCGGAAGGCAGTGGAGGCCAATTCTCTGAATGCATTCAAGAGAGAGCTAGATAGAGCTGTTAAGGATAGCGGAGTCAGGGGGTACGGGTAGAAGGTTAGAACGGGGGTACTGATTGAGAATGATCAGCCATGATCACATTGAATGGCGGTGCTGGCTCGAAGGGCCGAATGGCCTCCTCCTGCACCTATTGTCTATTGTCTATAAAGTATTTATTTCACAAAAAAACTTCTGAAGAAGGTCTGAAGAAGGGTCTCGACCCGAAACGTCACCCATTCCTTCTCTCCTGAGATGCTGCCTGACCCGCTGAGTTACTCCAGCATTTTGTGAAATAAATACCTTCGATTTGTACCAGCATCTGCAGTTATTTTCCTACGCGGTTAGAAGATACCTTCACGACCGAGAAATTCTGCAGAGCAAAAGGGTGCGGAATGCCCTCGTGTAACATAGAAACATAGAAAATAGGTGCAGGAATAGGCCATTCGGCCCTTCGAGCCTGCACTGCCACTCAATATGATCATGGCTGGTCATCCAACTCAGTATCCTGTACCTGCCTTCTCTCCATACCCCCTGGTCCCTTTAGCCACAAGGGCCATATCTAACTCCCTCTTAAATATAGCCAATGAACTGGCCTCAACTACCTTCTGTGGCAGAGAATTCCACAGATTCATCACTCTCTGTGTGAAGAAAAACTCGGTCCTAAAAGACTTCCCTCTTATCCTTAAACTGTGACCCCTTGTTCTGGACTTCCCCAACATCGGGAACAATCTTCCTGCATCTAGCCTGTCCAACCCCTTAAGACTCCACCTGCACCTTCACCACACGTCACCACAACCTTTCAACCCACACCTCGGGTCAATCTCACACCATGGTCCTGTCTGCAACACTTAGTGGGCACTGCCAATGGCAGTGACTATCGGAATTATTTCGTTCCAAAGAGGAAGAAAGACTCTAAATTAGAGTCCAGAACCAGGGGGCCACACACAGTCTGAGAATAAAGGGGAGGCCATTTAAAAGGGGAGGCCAGAAGAAGCCTTTTCACCCAGAGAGTTGGGAATTTGTGGGATTCTCTGCCAGTGGAGTCAGGGGGTATGGGGAGAAGGCAGGAACAGGGCACCGATTGAGAATGATCAGCCATGATCACATTGAATGGCAGTGCTGGCTCGAAGGGCCGAATGGCCTCCTCCTGCACCTATTGTCTATTGTCTATAGAAGGCAGCGGAGGCCAATTCACTGGATGGATTTAAAAGAGAGTTAGATAGAGCTCTCGGGGCTAGCGGAATCAAGGGATATGGGGAGAAAGCAGGCACGGGTTACTGATTGTGGATGATCAGCTATGATCACAATGAATGGCGGTGCTGGCTCGAAGGGCCGAATGGCCTCCTCCTGCACTTATTTTTTTGCACGCTTCGATGTTTCTATGCATTGCCCAATTTGAACAAAGCTCCTGGGCACCTGAGGGGGGGGGGATGTGTTTCAGAGCTTCAACGAGGTGAAGCTGCCATTCGACAAGGCCTGGCGTCTCCTACCTGCTGCCCAGATAACAGGACAGTGGAGCCAATGTCTATTCACCGGGAGAGAGTGTGGCTGTGTGCGCTAACCACGCACCCCCCCCCCCCTCACCACCCTCCCCTCCCTCCCTCCCTCCCAAAGATACAGCTGTCCTCCACACGGATAAGCAGTGAGCCCACAGCACAAGCACTCCTACACCCCCGCCCCCACTCGGAGCAATGCCCTGCTATCTCCCAGGGAGGGCCGGCTGCACGTGCGTGGATATCGGTGAGCGGACAGAATGCTTTTGTTAAGGGTGCAGGGCACAGTGCCACGATGGTGCCAGCCCAGCCATGCCCAGGATCTGTCCGCTGCCCAGCCACCAGACTGAGGTGAAGACCTCTCCCCCCACGACACGGCCATTCAGCCCAACGGGTCCATGCTGGTTAGAACGCCCTGGAGCATTGCCCCCCCCCCCCCCCCCCCCCCCTCCTCCTTCATCCAAGCCTAAGATGGTCGGCACAGTAGCGCAGCGGTAGAGTTGCTGCTTTACAGCGAATGCAGCGCCGGAGACTCAGGTTCGATCCTGACTACGGGTGCTGCACTGTAAGGAGTTTGTACGTTCTCCCCATGACCTGCGTGGGTTTTCTCCGAGATCTTCGGTTTCCTCCCACACTCCAAAGACGTACAGGTATGTAGGTTAATTGGCTGGGTAAATGTAAAAATTGTCCCTAGTGGGTGTAGGATAGTGTTAGTGTGCGGGGATCGCTGGGCGGCGCGGACTTGGAGGGCCGAAAAGGCCTGTTTCCGGCTGTATATATATGATATGATATGATGATAATAAAGGGGAGGCTATTTAAAACAATAGACAATAGGTGCAGGAGGAGGCCATTCGGCCCTTCAAGCCAGCACCGCCATTCAATGTGATCATGGCTGATCATTCTCAATCAGTACCCCGTTCCTGCCTTCTCCCCATACCGAAGCAAAACTGAGGCGAGAAGAAACATTTTCACCCAGAGAGTTGGGTATTTGTGGAATTCTCTGCCGCAGAGGGCAGTGGAGGCCAATTCACTGGATGGATTTACAAGAGAGTCAGATGGAGCTCTCGGGGCTAGCGGAATCCAGGGGTATGGGGAGAAGGCAGGCACGGGTTACTGATTGTGGATGATCAGCCATGATCACAATGAATGGCGGTGCTGGCTCGAAGGGCCAAATGGCCTCCTCCTGCACCTATTTTCTATGTTTCTATCTCACCTTCTCTCCCTCATTTCCCGTATGTGTAGAAGGGAACTGCAGATGCTGGTTTAAACCGAAGATAGACACAAAATGCTGGAGTAACTCAGCGGGTCAGACGGCATCCTTGGAGGAAAGGAAGAGGTGACGTCACCATTTGTCCCGTATTTGGGAGTCAGGAAGTTGGCAACCCTACTCTACTGGGGCTTCAGAACCCAACAGTACAGGTTCATAAGGTCGTCAGTGATAGGAGCAGAATTAGGCCATTCGGCCCATCAAGTCTACTCCGCCATTCAATCATGGCTGGTCTATCTCTCCCTCCTAACCCCATTCTCCTGCCTTCTCCCCATAACACCTGACACCCGCACTAATCAACAATCTATCTATCTCTGCCTTCAAAAATATCCATCGACTTGGCCTCCACAGCCTTCTGTGGCAAAGAATTCCACAGATTCATCACCACTAAAGAAATTCCTTCTCATTTCTGAAGGCTGTGACCTCTACATAGAAACATAGAAAATAGGTGCAGCAGTAGGCCATTCGGCCCTTCGAGCCTGCACCTCCATTCAATATGATCATGGCTGATCATCCAACTCAGTATCCCGTACCTGCCTTCTCTCCATACCCCCTGATCCCTTTAGCCACAAGGGCCACATCTAACTCTCTCTTAAATATAACCAATGAACTGGCCTCAACTACCTTCTGTGGCAGAGAATTCCACAGATTCACCACTCTCTAGTCCCAGACTCTCCCACTAGTGAAACCTCCTCTCCACCCCTACTCTATCCGCCTTTCACTATTTGATACTTTCAATGAGATCCCCTCTCATCCTTCCAAGCTCATCTACAGTTCCTTTCTACACAACAACCTTTCAGAACGCTGCGGTTTCTGTCAAAGTGAGCTCTCGAACTAGTCTGAAGAAGGGTCTCGACCCGAAACATCACCCATTCCTTCTCTCCAGAGATGCTGTCTGTCTCGTTGAGTTACTCCAGCATTTTGTGTCTATCTTCGGCGTAAAACCAGCACCTGCAGTTCCTTCCAATAGACAATAGAGTTTAACTTGGTTATTATGTCCAGTATAGACAATGTGGGCCGAAGGGCCTGTTCCAGTGCTGTACTGTTCTCTGTTCTATGTATGGGAAGGAACTATACATAGTTCCACGATAAACAGACTATTGGAGTCTGAAGAAGGGTCTCGACCCGAAACGTCACCCATTCCTTCTCTCCAGAGATGCTGCCTGACCCGCTGAGTTACTCCAGCGTTTTGTGTCTTATTGTCTTCAGTTTAAACCAGCATCCGCAGTTCCTTTCTACACATAGAAACTTGAAAGGAAATAGCTGGCCTTTCACACTGCATGAGTACTCTAAAGCCGTGAGGTATCGGATTCAACAAGTTCTAACATCGGCTCCTGAGGCCAGGGGGTCAGGTCAGACCAGGACAATGCCATCCTGTTCCTGACGGAACTCGTACAATCGTTGAAAGCCAAGCCTTATCTTATTTGCAATAGCCCAAACATTTCCACAGGTGAGAGCCCATTAAAGAGCCCAGCACAATCTCAGGTGAAATGGTGACTGCACTCAAAACACCGCTGGAAATTAAACCTCGCCCTCAGATAACGATCATTAGATTCTGTCCAAGCGTTGTTTTGAGAGCGGAGAATTAAGACAACGGAATGTAAAAGGAGAACATGGGAAGATGGACTACTCAGGGGCTTGCAGGAAAGGTTAGTCTGTCAACATCAGTAGCACAAAAACGTGGAGTCTGTCTTCTTGCGTTTGAGGCAGCAGATGTTATGAAACTGCTTCTGCTTCTGCTTCTGCTGTCCCTGTTTGTTGTCGTTCGCCTGACTGAGGGTCAGTTGACAGGGCTCACCACGGGGAGATCAACAACGTGAGCCCCACGTAGAGTGTGTATCTGTGTGTGTGTGTGTGTGTTTATGTGTATCTGTGTGTGTTTTTGTGTCTGTGTAAGTCTATCTGTGCATGTGTATCTGTGTGTCTGTGTGTGTGTCTGTGTGTGTGTCTGTGTGTGAGTGTGTGTATCTGTGTGTGTGTGTGTATCTGTGTGTGTGTGTGTGAGTGTGTGTGTGTGTGTGTGTGTGTCTGTGTGTGTGTGTGTGTGTGTGTGTGTGCGCATCTGTGGAGGGGGAAATGAGATTGGTGGTGAGTGTCTGGGAGGTGATGATGTGTGTGTGTGTGAGTGTGTGTGTGTATGTGAGTGTGTGTGTGTGTGTGTGTGTGTGTGTGTGTGTGTGTGTGTGTGTGTGTGTGTGTGTGTATATATGGGTGTGAGTGAGTGTGAGTGTGCGTGTGTTTCAATACTTTCTCTTCTACCCAGCCCTCCATCTAGGGTTGCCAACTTCCTCACTCCCAAATAAGGGACAAAGGGTGGCGTCACCGCCCCACGTGACCTCACCCAGCCAGCGGCCACGTGCTCCAGCTCCACCAATGGCGGCCGCCATTGGTGGAGCGGGAGCACGTGGCCGCTGGCTGGGTGAGGTCACGTGGGGCGCGGGGCGGTGACGTCGCCTTGTCCCTTATTTGGGAGCGAGGAAGTTGGCAACCCCTACTAATACGGGACAAGGGCGGTCCCGTACGGGACAAACTAATTTAGCCCAAAATACGGGATGTCCCAGCTAATACGGGACAGTTGGCGACCCTGCCCCCATCCCACCTTGGCCCCCGCCCGGGCGGCTTGTGGAATCTGCTGCCTCAGCCCCTCACAAGCGTCGAAAGTAGTGTAAATCATAAGGCCATGAATAAACAGCAGCCTTGGGAGTCAAAACTCACCTTCTTTGCACTGTTCCAGTGCAGTTTTACCTCCATCTTGAA